>NC_092736.1:3628346-3883346 GCF_047496885.1 Scyliorhinus torazame
CTGCTCCTGTCTGTTGACTTAGTGCAAATTGCAATCTCATAGAGTCCGAGTCATAGGCAATCAAAGGCAGAATAGATCAAATATCCAGCAGTTTGGAATAATTTGTAACCCTGACAAGTGAAGGGGCTTCAAGAGACAACGGAATATCAAAGTGGTCTGAAATCTCAAACTCAATTGTCGAATCCCGTTCCCCCACTGCGGAGTGTCATTAAAATTCTCCTGCATCCCAATTCCATCCCTTCGCTCACCCATTCAATCCCTCCCCTCTCTGTGCTCCCTTCCCCGCACTCCCCTCTCTCTGCTTTCCCCTCCCACTCTCCCCTCTCTGCGCTCCCCTCCCACTCTCCCCTCTCCTGCTTTCCCCTCCCACTCTCCCCTCTCTCTGCTTTCCCCTCCACTCTCCCTCTCTCTGCTTTCCCCTCCCACTCTCCCCTCTCTCTGCTTTCCCCTCCCACTCTCCCCTCTCTGCTTTCCCCTCCCACTCTCCCTCTCTCTGCTTTCCCCTCCACTCTCCCCTCTCTCTGCTTTCCCCTCCCACTCTCCCCTCTCTCTGCTTTCCCCTCCCACTCTCCCCTCTCTGCTTTCCCCTCCCACTCTCCCCTCTCTGCTTTCCCCTCCCACTCTCCCCTCTCTCTGTTTTCCCCCTGCCACTCTCTCTCTCTCTGTTTTCCCTGCCACTCTCCCCTCTCTCTGCTTTCCCTCCCATTGTCCCCTCTCTGCTTTCCCCTCCCACTCTACCCTCTCTGCTTTCCCCTCCCACTCTCCCCTCTCTCTGCTCTTCCATCTCCGCGCTCTCACCCGCTCTCCCCTCTTCACTCTCCTCTCTCCGCTCTTCTCTCTCCCCCTCCCCAGTCTCTGCTCTCTCCTCTCTCTTCTCCCCTGTTCCCGCTCTTCCCTCCCGATCCCACTCCCCTCTCTCTCTGCTCTCCTCTCTCCCTGTCTCCATGCTCTCTCCTGTCTCAGCTCTTCTCGCTCCCCCCGTCTCTGCTCTCCTCTCTCCATGCTCTCTCCCCTCTCTGCCTCTGCTGTTAAGAGTTCCACACACATCCCCAGGAGCCAATCCTTGTTCAACAAATTGGGCGATAGCCCTGACCAATCCTATCCTTGCACAATCTGTGAATTCTGGGATGGGAGTCTTGCCCGATTGTTTCTCTAACCCTCGGTACTGAGGCCAATTGAATCATTCTCACTCACCATTCCTCGCCCCCACTCCCCTACACCCCTGATGAGAGTACGTGACTCAGTACCTGCCAGAGAGGCACAGCCACCTGCATCTCAGTGTGAGTCACACCTTCACAGGGAAAGGAAAAAGCACAGCTGACAAAGTCAACAGATAATGGCTTTCATCAAATCAGTTCCAAACCTTTTAATCCTCCATTCTGTGGACAAAAGAGAAACTATTACTGACTAAAGATTTACAACACTGTTTGTTGAATAAGTGACTATTTCAGCCTCAACATCTGAGTCGTGCGAAGCTGTAATATGACTGTGTGTGTCTGAGTCTGTGTGTATGTATAAATGTGTGTACACACATACGTGTGTATGTGTATGTGTGTGTTATGTGTATGTATGGGTGTAAGGTTTGTGTATGTATGTATATGTGTTGGTGTATGTGCCTGTGTGCATATTGCGGATGTATGTGTGTGGGGGAGATGGTGGCCTCGTGATACTGTCACTGAATTTACTAATCCAGAGACCCAGAGCAATGCTCTGGGTTCCAGGTTTCAAATCCCCCACGGCAGAGGGTGAAATTTGAATCAATAAAAATCTGGAATTAAAAGTCTAATTTTGTGGGTTTGGAGTCACATGTGGGCCAGAGCAGGTACGGACATTAATGAACCAGGTGGGTTTTTACAACAATCGACAATGATTTTGTGGTCATCATTAGACTTTGAATTTTGCATTTTTATTGAACCCAACTTTCACCATCTGCCCTGGTCGGATCTGAAGCCGGCAGCCTGAACACTACCCTGGGTAGTCAGTGATAATACCCTCTGAGCCACTGCCTCCCCGAATGTATGTGTGTGTGTGCGTGTAGTGTGTGTGTGTGCGCATGTGTGGCATATGTGTGCATGTGTGGCATATGTGTTTGTGTATGTATGTGTGTGTGTGCGCACATGTGTGGATGTAATGTGTGTGTGTGGGGGGGTTTAATGTGTGTGTGTATGCATGTATGTGTGCATATGTGCGTGTATGTGTCTGTGCATATGTGTGTGAATGTGTGCGCGCGTATGTGTGTGTATATCTGTGTGCGAGCGCATATGCGTACCTCCCTCCCCTACACCACTGCAACCCATCCATCCTACCCATCACCTGTGTGTGTATATGTGTGCATGTATGTATGTGCGTGTATTAGTGTATGTATGTGAGTATATGTGTGTATGTGTGTGTATGTATGAATGTGTGTGTCTGTGTGTATTTGTGTGTATGTCAGTTTATGCATATGTGTGAATATATGTGTGTGTATATGTGTGTATGTAAGTACACGTGGGTGTATGCTTGTGTGTATATGTGTGTGTATGTATGTATATGTGCGTGTGTATATGTGTGTGTATATTTATGTGGGTATGTACATGTGTGTGTATGTATGTGTGTGTATGTTTGTGTATGTGTGTGTGTATGTGTGTGTATGTATGTGTGTGTACATTTGTGTGTATAAATGTGTGTGTATATGTGTGTGTGTATGCATGTACATGTGTGTGTATGTTTGTGTGTATACTGGGCAGCACGGCGGGACAGTGGGTTAGCACTGCTGCCTCATGGCGCCGAGGACCCGGGTTCGATCCTGGCTCTGGGTCACAGTCCGTGTGGAGTTTGCACATTCTCCCCATGTCTGCGTGGGTTTCGCCCCCACAACCCAAAGATGTGCAGGGTAGGTGGATTGGTCACGCTAAATTGCCCCTTAATTGGAAAAAATGAATTGGGTACTCTAAATTTATTTTTTAAAAAGACAAAAAAAAATGTGCGTGTTTACATCAAAACTGCATCACAGAACATGACAATAAACAATCCAAATTCAATCCAATGGTCATCATTAGACTTTTAATTCCAGATTTTTATTGGATTCAAATTCCATCAGCTGCCCTGGTGGATTTCGAACCCAGGTCCCAGAGCGTTACCCTGGGTCTCTGGTCCAGGGGCAATACCACCCCCCCCCCCCAGTGTGGGACAAGGAGCACACAGCAGAGTTTTGGATGATGTCAACTTTCCAGAGGGAGGAATGTGGGAAACTAGCCAAGGGTTCGATGGAATCGTCGAGTTTAGAGACAGCAGAGGCAGGAGTGAGGGTTTCAGTAACAACGTTTTATTTCACTGATCACAAGGAGTGAAATTATTATTTGTGCAGCCAAGCGCAGGGAGTGTGGGATGGATGCATCCTATAAAGAATAAATATCATATCAATAAAATTAATCCTCGTTGCTTGGAGCAGCTATGGGGCTGTTTAGCACAGGGCTAAATCGCTGGCTTTGAAAGCAGACCAAAGCAGGCCAGCAGCACGGTTCGATTCCCGTACCAGCCTCCCCGAACAGGCGCCAGAATGTGGCGACTAGGGGCTTTTCACAGTAACTTCATTTGAAGCTTACTCGTGACAATAAGCGATTTTCATTTTCAGCTTCCAGCCCCGGTTGTCAGGCAATTAGCCAATCAATGGCTGAGGTTTATATCTGCTGCCTGAACGGGGGGAGGGACGGTAGTCTGTCTCGGGGACGGGTCGGAGACTCCACGGGAGCAGCCTGCAGGAGCACTGAGTGGACATCCACCTGTGGAGGCTCTGCACAGACTGAGGGTGAGGGAAGAGCCTGGGGTCTGAGGAATCTCGTGGGAAAAGGCTGCTCCCTCACCCTCTCAGTAACAGGACTGCCAACCATCTCCGCTCGCCGTCCTGAATTGGGAAACAGGCCGAAGATTCGCCTGACAACTGATTCGAATCATAAGGAGTTGGGAAGGACCAAAGGATTGTTGAAGGATGAGCCCGTGTATCGACCAACACGGGCACAGCGTGACGTAGCGCCAAGCACATACGTGCCAGGCCGTGATGGGGGTGAAGGGGGCGCATGTCCCCTCCCCCGACACCAAGCAGATCGAACAAGTGTAAACTCTGACTTCTTGTCCTGAGCTGCTAACAGAATTTGCAAACAGTATTACACAGAGAATGCAATGTACAGAGTGTAATACTGTCAAAGTGATGGGATTAAATGCGTCAGCACCAGATCTGTGCAACTTTAATCTGCGCGGCTTTGCTGATAAGGACTGAGCCACGGGAGAAACAGCTTTGAGAGCAAACTGTCAGTCATCTCAGTATCAAAGTGTCATTTTTAAGTAAACGTTTGGGGCCTGAGGGGAGATTGGGGCCTGAGGAGAGGCTGGGGCCTGAGGAGAGGCTGGGGCCTGAGGAGAGGCTGGGGCCTGAGGGGAGGCTGGGGCCTGAGGGGAGGCTGGGGCCTGAGGGGAGGCTGGGGCCTGAGGGGAGACTGGGGCCTGAGGGGAGACTGGGGCCTGAGGGGAGACTGGGGCCTGAGGGGAGGCTGGGGCCTGAGGGGAGGCTGGGGCCTGAGGGGAGACTGGGGCCTGAGGGGAGACTGGGGCCTGAGGGGAGACTGGGGCCTGAGGGGAGACTGGGGCCTGAGGGGAGACTGGGGCCTGGCTGGAGGCTGGGGCCAAAGGGGAGGCTGGGGCCTGAGGGGAGACTGGGGCCTGAGGGGAGACTGGGGCCTGAGGGGAGTCTGGGGCCTGAGGGGAGACTGGGGCCTGAGGGGAGACTGGGGCCTGGCTGGAGGCTGGGACCTGAGGGGAGGCTGGGGCCTGAGGGGAGACTGGGGCCTGAGGGGAGACTGGGGCCTGAGGGGAAGGCTGGGGCCTGAGGGGAAGGCTGGGGCCTGAGGGGAGATTGGGGCCTGAGGGGAGACTGGGGCCTGAGGGGAAGGCTGGGGCCTGAGGGGAAGGCTGGGGCCTGAGGGGAAGGCTGGGGCCTGAGGGGAAGGCTGGGGCCTGAGGGGAAGGCTGGGGCCTGAGGGGAAGGCTGGGGCCTGAGGGGAAGGCTGGGGCCTGAGGGGAAGGCTGGGGCCTGAGGGGAAGGCTGGGGCCTGAGGGGAAGGCTGGGGCCTGAGGGGAAGGCTGGGGCCTGAGGGGAAGGCTGGGGCCTGAGGGGAAGGCTGGGGCCTGAGGGGAAGGCTGGGGCCTGAGGGGAAGGCTGGGGCCTGAGGGGAAGGCTGGGGCCTGAGGGGAAGGCTGGGGCCTGAGGGGGAGGCAGGGGCCTGGCAGGAGGCAGGGGCCTGAGGGGAAGGCTGGGGCCTGGCAGGAGACTGGGGCCTGAGGGGAGGCTTGGGCCTGAGGGGAGGCTTGGGCCTGAGGGGAGGCTTGGGCCTGAGGGGAGGCTGGGGCCGGGCTGGAGGCTGGGGTCTGAGGGGAGACTGGGGTCTGTGGCGGAGGCTGGGGCCTGGCTGGAGGCTGGGGCCTGAGGGGAGACTGGGGTCTGTGGCGGAGGCTGCGGCCTGAGGGGATGCTGGAGCCTGAGGGGAGGCTGGGGCCTGAGGAGAGGCTGGGGCCTGAGGAGAGGCTGGGGCCTGAGGAGAGGCTGGGGCCCGAGGAGAGGCTGGGGCCTGGCTGGAGGCTGGGGTCTGAGGGGAGGCTGGGGCCTGAGGAGAGGCTGGGGCCTGAGGAGAGGCTGGGGCCTGGCTGGAGGCTGGGGTCTGAGGGGAGGCTGGGATCTGAGGGGAGGCTGGGGCCTGAGGGGAGGCTGGGGCCTGAGGGGAGGCTGGGGCCTGAGGGGATGCTGGAGCCTGAGGGGAGGCTGGGGCCTGAGGAGAGGCTGGGGCCTGAGGGGCAACTGGGGCCTGGCTGGAGGCTGGGGCCTGAGGGGACACTGGGGCCTCAGGGGAAGGCTGTGGCCTGAGGGGGAGGCTGGGACCTGAGGGGAGGCTGGGGCCTAGCTGGAGGCTGGGGCCTGGCAGGAGACTGGGGCCTGAGGGGAGGCTTGGGCCTGAGGGGAGGCTTGGGCCTGAGGGGAGGCTGGGGCCTGAGGGGAGGATGGTGCCTGGCTGGACGCTGGGGTCTGAGGGGAGACTGGTGTCTGTGGCGGAGGCTGGAGCCCGGCTGGAGGCTGGGGCCTGAGGGGAGACTGGGGTCTGTGGAGGAGGCTGCGGCCTGAAGGGAGGCTGGGGCCTGAGGGGAGGCTGGGGCCTGAGGAGAGGCTGGGGCCTGAGGAGAGGCTGGGGCCTGAGGAGAGGCTGGGGCCTGGCTGGAGGCAGGGGTCTGAGGGGAGGCTGGAATCTGAGGAGAGGCTGCGGCCTGAGGGGAGCCTGGGGCCTGGCTGCAGTTTGAGTCCTCAGGAGAGGCTGGGGCCTGAGGGGAGCCTGAGGCCTTAGGGGAGGCTGGGGCCTGGCTGGAGGCTGGGGTCTGAGGGGAGACTGGGGACTGTGGCGGAGGCAGGGGCCTGAGGAGAGGCAGGGGCCTGAGGAGAGGCTGGGGCCTGAGGGGAGGCTGGGGCCTGAGGGGAGACTGGGGACTGTGGCGGAGGCGGGGGCCTGAGGAGAGGCTGGGGCCTGAGGGGAGGCTGGGGCCTGGCTGGAGACTGGGATCTGTGGTGGAGGCGGGGGCCTGAGGGGAAGGCTGGGGCCTGAGGGGGAGGCTGGGGCCTGGCTGGAGACTGGGGCCTGAGTGGAGGCTTGGGCCTGAGGGGAGGCTTGGGCCTGAGGGGAGGCTGGGGCCTGAGGGGAGGCTGGGGCCTGGCTGGAGGCTGGGGTCTGGGGGGGAGACTGCGGTCTGTGCCGGAGGCTGGAGCCTGGCTGTAGGCTGGTGCCTGACGGGAGATTGGGATCTGTGGCGGAGGCTGGGGCCTGAGGGGAGGCTGAGGCCTGAGGGGAGGCTGTGGCCTGAAGGGATGCTCCAGCCTGAGGGGAGGCTGGGGCCTGAGGAGAGGCTGGGGCCTGAGGAGAGGCTGGGGCCTGAGGAGAGGCTGGGGCCTGAGGAGAGGCTGGGGCCTGAGGAGAGGCTGGGACCTGTTGGAGGCTGGGGTCTGAGGGGAGGCTGGGGCCTGAGAGGAGGCTGGGACCTGAGGAGAGGCTGGGGCCTGAGGGGAGGCTGAGGCCTGAGGGGAGTCTGGAGCCTGGCTGGAGGCTGGGGTCTGAGGAGACGCTGGGGCCTGAGGGGAGGCTGGTGCCTGGCTGGAAGCTGGGGTCTGGCTGGAGGCTGGGGCCTGGCTGGAGGCTGGGGCCTAGGGGAGGCAGAGGCCTGAGGGGAGACTGGGGCCTGAGGGGAGACTGGGGCCTGAGGGGAGACTGGGGCCTGAGGGGAGACTGGGGCCTGAGGGGAGACTGGGGCCTGAGGGGAGACTGGGGCCTGAGGGGAGACTGGGGCCTGAGGGGAGACTGGGGCCTGAGGGGAGACTATGGCCTGAGGGGAGGCTGGGGCCTGAGGGGGAGGCTGGGGCCTGAGGGGAGGCTGGGGCCTGAGGGGAGGCTGGGGCCTGAGGGGAGGCTGAAGCCTGAGGGGAGGCTGAAGCCTGAGGGGATGCTGGAGCCTGAGGGGAGGCTGGGGCCTGAGGAGAGGCTGGGGCCGGAGGAGAGGCTGGGGCCTGAGGAGAGGCTGGGGCCTGAGGAGAGGCTGGGGCCTGAGGAGAGGCTGGGGCCTGAGGAGAGGCTGGGGCCTGAGGAGAGGCTGGGGCCCGAGGAGAGGCTGGGGCCTGGCTGGAGGCTGGGGTCTGAGGGGAGGCTGGGGCCTGAGGAGAGGCTGGGGCCTGAGGAGAGGCTGGGGCCTGGCTGGAGGCTGGGGTCTGAGGGGAGGCTGGGATCTGAGGGGAGGCTGGGGCCTGAGGGGAGGCTGGGGCCTGAGGGGAGGCTGGGGCCTGAGGGGATGCTGGAGCCTGAGGGGATGCTGGAGCCTGAGGGGAGGCTGGGGCCTGAGGAGAGGCTGGGGCCTGAGGGGCAACTGGGGCCTGGCTGGAGGCTGGGGCCTGAGGGGACACTGGGGCCTCAGGGGAAGGCTGTGGCCTGAGGGGGAGGCTGGGACCTGAGGGGAGGCTGGGGCCTAGCTGGAGGCTGGGGCCTGGCAGGAGACTGGGGCCTGAGGGGAGGCTTGGGCCTGAGGGGAGGCTTGGGCCTGAGGGGAGGCTGGGGCCTGAGGGGAGGATGGTGCCTGGCTGGACGCTGGGGTCTGAGGGGAGACTGGGGTCTGTGGCGGAGGCTGGAGCCCGGCTGGAGGCTGGGGCCTGAGGGGAGACTGGGGTCTGTGGAGGAGGCTGTGGCCTGAAGGGAGGCTGGGGCCTGAGGGGAGGCTGGGGCCTGAGGAGAGGCTGGGGCCTGAGGAGAGGCTGGGGCCTGAGGAGAGGCTGGGGCCTGAGGAGAGGCTGGGGCCTGGCTGGAGGCAGGGGTCTGAGGGGAGGCTGGAATCTGAGGAGAGGCTGCGGCCTGAGGGGAGCCTGGGGCCTGGCTGCAGTTTGAGTCCTCAGGAGAGGCTGGGGCCTGAGGGGAGCCTGAGGCCTTAGGGGAGGCTGGGGCCTGGCTGGAGGCTGGGGTCTGAGGGGAGACTGGGGACTGTGGCGGAGGCAGGGGCCTGAGGAGAGGCAGGGGCCTGAGGAGAGGCTGGGGCCTGAGGGGAGGCTGGGGCCTGAGGGGAGACTGGGGACTGTGGCGGAGGCGGGGGCCTGAGGAGAGGCTGGGGCCTGAGGGGAGGCTGGGGCCTGGCTGGAGACTGGGATCTGTGGTGGAGGCGGGGGCCTGAGGGGAAGGCTGGGGCCTGAGGGGGAGGCTGGGGCCTGGCTGGAGACTGGGGCCTGAGTGGAGGCTTGGGCCTGAGGGGAGGCTTGGGCCTGAGGGGAGGCTGGGGCCTGGGAGGCTGGGGCCTGGCTGGAGGCTGGGGTCTGGGGGGGAGACTGCGGTCTGTGCCGGAGGCTGGAGCCTGGCTGTAGGCTGGTGCCTGACGGGAGATTGGGATCTGTGGCGGAGGCTGGGGCCTGAGGGGAGGCTGAGGCCTGAGGGGAGGCTGTGGCCTGAAGGGATGCTCCAGCCTGAGGGGAGGCTGGGGCCTGAGGAGAGGCTGGGGCCTGAGGAGAGGCTGGGGCCTGAGGAGAGGCTGGGGCCTGAGGAGAGGCTGGGGCCTGAGGAGAGGCTGGGGCCTGAGGAGAGGCTGGGACCTGAGGAGAGGCTGGGGTCTGAGGGGAGGCTGGGGCCTGAGGAGAGGTTGGGGCCTGAGAGGAGGCTGGGACCTGAGGAGAGGCTGGGGCCTGAGGGGAGGCTGAGGCCTGAGGGGAGTCTGGAGCCTGGCTGGAGGCTGGGGTCTGAGGAGACGCTGGGGCCTGAGGGGAGGCTGGTGCCTGGCTGGAAGCTGGGGTCTGGCTGGAGGCTGGGGCCTGGCTGGAGGCTGGGGCCTAGGGGAGGCAGAGGCCTGAGGGGAGACTGGGGCCTGAGGGGAGACTGGGGCCTGAGGGGAGACTGGGGCCTGAGGGGAGACTGGGGCCTGAGGGGAGACTGGGGCCTGAGGGGAGACTGGGGCCTGAGGGGAGACTGGGGCCTGAGGGGAGACTGTGGCCTGAGGGGAGGCTGGGGCCTGAGGGGAGGCTGGGGCCTGAGGGGAGGCTGGGGCCTGAGGGGAGGCTGGGGCCTGAGGGGAGGCTGGGGCCTGAGGGGAGGCTGAAGCCTGAGGGGAGGCTGAAGCCTGAGGGGAGGCTGAAGCCTGAGGGGAGGCTGAAGCCTGAGGGGAGGCTGAAGCCTGAGGGGAGGCTGAAGCCTGAGGGGAGGCTGAAGCCTGAGGGGAGGCTGGGGCCTGAGGGGAGGCTGGGGCCTGAGGGGAGGCTGGGGCCTGGCAGGCAGTGGGAGAAAGTGCAAATTCCACACAGGCAGTGACCCGAGGCCAGAATCGAACCAGGATTCCTGGCGCTGTGAGGCAGCAGTGCTAACCACTGTGCCACCGTCCAAGGCAAATCCTTTCCAAATCCGTCACTGAAAGGATTTTTATAAAGGGGCAGGGGGACAGGGATTGTGTGCAAAGCAGTGACTGACCGTTTGCCACGGGTCATCTTGTTACATGAATCGGAATCAAGATGGGTAGAAAAAGCCAAACTGAAAAAGAATCTGGCAGGCGTTTCCCATTGGCGTGTAAAGGATGGGGCCAATGTGTAAGAGAACAAGCCCGCCGTTCCAGAACTTTCCACAGAGGCAGCCAATTCAAGCCCATGGGTCTCATTCACGTGGACATCTGCTAGAAACCGAGAGACTCCGGTTACCCACATCAGGAAAGCCACAGACACAGGCCGAGGAATTCCTCCTCTGTCAATGGGATTAACCCTCAGACTCAGTGACCGTCTGTGATGTATGTTCCTGCCCAATGGCCTATTGAGCAGAGTAAAAACCAGAGCGCAGAGAAGCCCCTTCGTTCTGTCCCAACCATAAACACATTTCAATCACCCACCCACTCAAATATCTGTCTGATTCCCTCCCATTCTCACATTGCTGCAAGCGGTTTATCTGAATTACACAGCACACTCGGAAACATAGCGTTACAGATTTCAAATGATCAAAGTTTGGTGCGAATAAAGATTGCTGAAAATCTCACTCCTTCCTGTCGTTTATTTTACAATTCAGGACTACGCAGCGATGACTCGACTGCTTCCAAATACCTCTGCACTCACAAAATACCTTCCAGCTCGTCCCGCAGCTCGTTTACTTTCCTCTGAGTCCACGCCCAGGTTTAACAAATCAAGCACAGTGAGCATCAATTGTAAATAGACTAAGATAATTGAACGCAGGACAATCGATCAGCACACTTCCCTGACCCAGTCGCATTCACTGAGCAGTCTCTTGCGTGCCAACAGAGGCAATCACCGTGGGGGGGGGGCGGTGGAGGTGGTGAGAGAGCAATGGGCACCGAGGGGGCCCGGTGAGGTGGCCGGGAGAAGCGGGGGGAGGAAGGGAAATAAACCAGGAAATACCAGTGCGGAACCTGCAGTGCAGAGCTGGTCATCACTGGCACAGGGCTGGCAGTAGTTGCCTGGCTCTGGGGAGCCACACTACCTCCTGGGTATGAATCTAAACGGCTTAACCAAACGGGACACAAACATACTGAGAAGAAACGTTGCTTTTCAGAACCGTCTCGAGGTTTTGACGGAGGCTGTGATAGTCAGTGAAGTTTCCAATCAATGATAATTCACTCAATCTCAGCAATGTCTAAACTTACACAAAACAATGCGAGATATTTGTTCATAGAGGCAGGAGAGATTCGAAGGCGCCGGAGGCAGGGCTGTTGAAGGAAAGGCAGGGCCAGGGGGGCATTGGAGGCATCATGGAGATCCTGGGGGTATTTGGCCGGTTCTCAGGATACAAATTGAATATGGGAAAGAGGAGGTGGCATAGGGGTCTGGGAAGGGGACGAGGGGAGTTGCTGTTTAGGGTGCTGGGGGCGAGTTTCAGGTATTTGGGTATCCAGGTGGAGAGGAGTTGGGCGTAGCTGGTGGAGAAGATGAGGGTGGATTTCAGCAGGTGGGATGTGTGGCCCCTGTCGCTGTTACGGCGGATGTGGCGGGTGCGGCGGGTGCAGACAGTGCTGCCTAGGCTTCTGAGAGAGAGGGAGGGTGAGAGAGAGGGGAGGGAGAGAGAGGAGAGAGAGGGGAGGGAGAGAAAGAGGAGGGAGAGAGGGAGGGAGAGAGAGGGAGGGAGAGAGAGAGGAGGGAGAGAGAGGGAGGGAGAGAGAGAGGAGGGAGAGAGAGGGGAGGGAGAGAGAGAGGGGAGGGAGAGAGAGAGGGAGGGAGAGAAAGGGGAGGGAGAGAGAGAGGAGGGAGAGAGAGGGAGGGAGAGAGAGAGGGAGGGAGAGAGAGAGGAGGGAGAGAGAGGGGAGGGAGAGAGAGAGGGAGGGAGAGAAAGGGGAGGGAGAGAGAGAGGAGGAAGAGAGAGGGAGGGAGAGAAAGGGGAGGGAGAGAGAGGGGAGGGAGAGAGAGGGGAGGGAGAGAGAGAGGGAGGGAGAGAGAGGGGAGGGAGAGAGAGAGGAGGGAGAGAGAGGGGAGGGAGAGAGAGAGGGAGGGAGAGAAAGGGGAGGGAGAGAGAGAGGAGGGAGAGAGAGGGGAGGGAGAGAGAGGGGAGGGAGAGAGAGGGGAGGGAGAGAGAGGGGAGGGAGAGAGAGGGGAGGGAGAGAGAGGGGAGGGAGGGAGAGAGAGGGGAGGGAGAGAGAGGGGAGGGAGAGAGAGGGGAGGGAGAGAGAGGGAGGGAGAGAGAGGGGAGGGAGAGAGAGAGAAGGGAGAGAGAGAGGGAGGGAGAGAGAGGGGAGGGAGAGAAAGAGGAGGGAGAGAGAGGGGAGGGAGAGAGAGGGGAGGGAGAGAGAGGGGAGGGAGAGAGAGGGGAGGGAGAGAGAGAGGAGGGAGAGAGAGAGGGAGGGAGAGAAAGAGGAGGCAGAGAGAGGGGAGGGAGAGTGAGGTACCCTCAATAATGACGCTTACAGATTAAACTGTAAAGAAGGCTTTATTAGACTAATAACTATGCTACAGCTATGGACGAGAGCTGACTGCTATACAGACCATGAGGCAGGCCTTTATGTATGGCTCCCAGATGGGCGGAGCCAGAGGCGGAGTCCCCAGGGTTCCAAGCCCGGTCTTAAAGGGGACATCACTTTACATGATGATAAGGTACTAACCGTTCATCACATTCACCCCCTGTTTAAAAAGGAGTCCGGCGGGGGTGAAGTGCCATCATAGGTCCATCCGTCTCGGTGGCCGGATCGTCCTCCTCGACCTCCTCAATTCGGGCGGTGGTGCGGCGGGCACGGACGTCCCGGTTGAGGGCACATCCGGGAGCACAGCGGTCGGAGCTTCGGTCCGGGTCGGGGCAGGGGGACTAGGTAGGGCCGGGGGTAGCGGAGCCAGCGCCGGCGGGGTGTGTAAAGGGGGGGCGCACGGTAGGAGCTCACCAACGGGTGGTAGGGCCGGAAGGGCAGAAATGTGGTGGGGCGGGTAGGAGAATTTTGCCCCTGGGTTTACACTGCTGTCTCACAGTGCCAAGGACCCGGGTTAACACTGCGGTCTCACACTGCCAGGGACCCGGGTTAACGCTGCTGTCTCACAGTGCCAGGTACCCAGGGTAACACTGCTGTCTCACAGTGCCAGGGACCCGGGTTAACACTGCTGTCTCACACTGCCAGGGACCCGGGTTAACACTGCTGTCTCACAGCGCCAGAGACCCGGGTTTACACTGCTGTCTGACAGTGCCAGGGACCGGGGTTAACACTGCTGCCTCACAGAGCCAGGGACCCGGGTTAACACTGCTGTCTCACAGTGCCAGAGACCCGGGTTTACACTGCTGTCTCACAGTGCCAGGGACCCGGTTTAACACTGCTGTCTCACAGCGCCAGGGACCCGGGTTAACACTGCTGTCTCACAGTGCCAGGGACCCGGGTTAACACTGCTGTCTCACAGTGCCATAGACCCGGGTTAATACTGCTGTCTCACAGTGCGAGGGACCCGGGTTAACACTGCTGCCTCATAGTGCCAGGGACCCGGGTTAACACTGCTGTCTCACAATGCCAGGGACCCGGTTTAACACTGCAGTCTCACAGTGCCAGGCAACCGGGTTAACACTGCTGCCTCACAGCGCCAGAGACCAGGGTTAACACTGCTGCCTCACAGCGCCAGGGACCCGGGTTAACACTGCTGTCTCACAGTGCCTGGGACCCGGGTTAACACTGCTGCCTCACAGCGCCAGGGACCCGGGTTAACACTGCTGTCTCACAGTGCCAGGGACCCGGGTTAACACTGCTGCCTCACAGTGCCAGGGAACTGGGTTAACACTGTTGCCTCACAGTGCCAGGGACCCGGGTTAACACTGTTGCCTCACAGCGCCAGAGACCCGGGTTAGCACTGCTGCCTCACAGCGCCAGAGACCCGGGTTAACACTGCTGTCTCACAGTGCAGGGACCCGGGTTAACACTGGTGCCTCACAGTGCCAGGGACCTAGATTAACACTGCTGCCTCACAGTGCCAGGGACTATGGTTAGCACTGCTGTCTCACAGTGCCAGGGACCCGGGTTAACACTGCTGTCTCACAGTGCCAGGGCCACGGGTTAACACTGCTGTCGCACAGTGCCAGGGACCCGGGTTAACACAGCTGCCTCACAGTGCCAGGGACCTGGGTTAACACTGCTGCCTCACAGTGCCAGGGACCCGGGTTAACACTGCTGTCTCACAGTGCCAGGGACCCGGGTTAACACTGCTGCCTCACAATGCCAGGGACCCGGGATAACACTGCTGTCTCACAGTGCCAGGGACCCGGGTTAACACTGCTGTCTCACAGTGCCAGGGACCCGGGTTAACACTGCTGTCTCACAGTGCCAGGGACTCGGGTTAACACTGCTGTCTCACAGTGCCAGGGACCCGGGTTAACACTGCTGTCTCACAGTGCCAGGGACCCGGGTTAACACTGCTGTCTCACAGTGCCAGGGACCCGGGTTAACACTGCTGTCTCACAGTGCCAGGGCCACGGGTTAACACTGCTGTCTCACTGTGCCAGGGACCCGGGTTAACACTGCTGTCTCACAGTGCCAGGGACACGGGTTAACACTGCTGTCTCACAGCGCCAGGGACCCGGGTTAACACTGCTGTTTCACAGCGCCTGGGACCCGGGTTTACACTGCTGCCTCACAGTGCCAGGGACCCGGGTTAACACTGCTGCCTTACAGTGCCTGGGACCAGGGTTAACACTGCTGCCTCACAGTGCCAGGGACCCGGGTTAACACTGCTGCCTCACAGCGCCAGAGACCCGGGTTTACACTGCTGTCTCACAGTGCCAGGGACACGGGTTAACACTGCTGTCTCACAGTGCCAGGGCCACGGGTTAACACTGCTGTCTCACAGTGCCAGGGCCACGGGTTAACACTGCTGTCTCACAGTGCCAGTGACCCGGGTTAACACTGCTGCCTCACAGTGCCAGGGACCTGGGTTAATACTGCTGCCTCACAGTGCCAGGGGCCCGGGTTAACACTGCTGTCTCACAGTGCCAGGGACCCGGGCTAACACTGCTGTCTCACAGTGCCAGGGACCCGGGTTAACACTGCCGTCTCACAGTGCCAGAGACCTAGGTTTACACTGCTGTCTCACAGTGCCAGGGACCCGGGTTAACACTGCTGTCTCACAGTGCCAGTGACCCGGGTTAACACTGCTGCCTCACAGTGCCAGGGACCTGGGTTAACACTGCTGCCTCACAGTGCCAGGGACCCGGGTTAACACTGCTGTCGCACAGTGCCAGGGACCCGGGCTAACACTGCTGTCTCACAGTGCCAGGGACCCGGGTTAACACTGCCGTCTCACAGTGCCAGAGACCTGGGTTTACACTGCTGTCTCACAGTGCCAGGCACCCGGGTTAACACTGCTGCCTCACAATGCCAGGGACCCGGGTTAACACTGCTGTCTCACAGTGCCAGGGACCCGGGTTAACACTGCTGTCTCACAGCGCCAGAGACCCGGGTTAACACTGCTGTCTCACAGTGCCAGAGACCCGGGTTAACACTGCTGTCTCACAGTGCCAGGGACCCGGGTTAACACTGCTGTCTCACAGTGCCAGGGACCCGGGTTAACACTGCTGTCTCACAGTGCCAGGGACCCGGGTTAACACTGCTGTCTCACAGTGCCTGGGACCCGGGTTAACACTGCTGTCTCACAGTGCCAGGGACCCGGGTTAACACTGCTGTCTCACAGTGCCAGGGACCCGGGTTAACACTGCTCTCTCACAGTGCCTGGGACACGGGTTAACACTGCTGTCTCACAGTGCCAGGGACCCGGGTTAACACTGCTGTCTCACAGTGCCAGGGCCACGGGTTAACACTGCTGTCTCACTGTGCCAGGGACCCGGGTTAACACTGCTGTCTCACAGTGCCAGGGACCCGGGTTAACACTGCTGTCTCACAGCGCCAGGGACCCGGGTTAACACTGCTGTCTCACAGCGCCTGGGACCCGGGGTTACACTGCTGCCTCACAGTGCCAGGGACCCGGGTTAACACTGCTGCCTCACAGTGCCTGGGACCCGGGTTAACACTGCTGCCTCACAGTGCCAGGGACCCGGGTTAACACTGCTGCCTCACAGCGCCAGAGACCCGGGTTTACACTGCTGTCTCACAGTGCCAGGGACACGGGTTAACAGTGCTGTCTCACAGTGCCAGGGACCCGGGTTAACACTGCTGTCTCACAGTGCCAGGGCCACGGGTTAACACTGCTGTCTCACAGTGCCAGGGACCCGGGTTAACACTGCTGTCTCACAGTGCCAGGGCCACGGGTTAACATTGCTGTCTCACAGTGCCAGGGACCCGGGTTAACACTGCTCTCTCACAGTGCCAGGGACCCGGGTTAACACTGCTGTCTCACAGTGCCAGGGACCCGGGTTAACAGTGCTGTCTCACAGTGCCAGGGACTCGGGTTAACACTGCTGTCTCACAGTGCCAAGGACCCGGGTTAACACTGCTCTCTCACAGTGCCAGGGACCCGGGTTAACAGTGCCGTCTCACAGTGCCAGGGACTCGGGTTAACACTGCTGTCTCACTGTGCCAGGGACCCGGGTTAACACTGCTGTCTCACAGTGCCAGGGACTCGGGTTAACACTGCTGTCTCACAGTGCATCGGACCCGGGTTAACACTGCTGTCTCACAGCGCCAGGGACCCGGGTTAACACTGCTGTCCCACAGTGCCAGAGACCAGGTTTAACACTGCTGTCTCACAGTGCCAGGGACCCGGGTTAACACTGCAGTCTCACAGTGCCAGGGACCCGGGTTAACACTGCTGTCTCACAGTGCCAGGGACCCGGGTTAACACTGCTGTCTCACTGTGCCAGGGTTCCGGGTTAGCACTGCTGTCTCACAGAGCCAGGGACCCGGGTTAACACTGCTGTCTCAGTGCCAGGGACCCGGGTTAGCACTGCTGTCTGACAGTGCCAGGGACCCGGGTTAACACTGCTGTCTCACAGTGCCAGGGTTCCGGGTTAGCACTGCTGTCTCACAGTGCCAGGGACCCGGGTTAACACTGCTGTCTCACAGTGCCACGGACCCGGGTTAACACTGCTGTCTCACAGTGCCAGGGACCCGGGTTAACACTGCTGTCTCACAGCGCCAGGGACCCGGGTTAACACTGCTGTCTCACAGCGCCAGAGACCTGGGTTAACACTGCTGTCTCACAGTGCCAGAGACCCGGGTTAACACTGCTGTCTCACAGTGCCAGGGACCCGGGTTAACACTGCTGTCTCACAGTGCCAGGGACCCGGGTTAACACTGCTGTCTCACAGTGCCAGGGACCCGGGTTAACACTGCTGTCTCACAGTGCCTGGGACCCGGGTTAACACTGCTGTCTCACAGTGCCAGGGACCCGGGTTAACACTGCTGTCTCACAGTGCCAGGGACCCGGGTTAACACTGCTCTCTCACAGTGCCTGGGACACGGGTTAACACTGCTGTCTCACAGTGCCAGGGACCCGGGTTAACACTGCTGTCTCACAGTGCCAGGGCCACGGGTTAACACTGCTGTCTCACTGTGCCAGGGACCCGGGTTAACACTGCTGTCTCACAGTGCCAGGGACCCGGGTTAACACTGCTGTCTCACAGCGCCAGGGACCCGGGTTAACACTGCTGTCTCACAGCGCCTGGGACCCGGGTTTACACTGCTGCCTCACAGTGCCAGGGACCCGGGTTAACACTGCTGCCTCACAGTGCCTGGGACCCGGGTTAACACTGCTGCCTCACAGTGCCAGGGACCCGGGTTAACACTGCTGCCTCACAGCGCCAGAGACCCGGGTTTACACTGCTGTCTCACAGTGCCAGGGACACGGGTTAACAGTGCTGTCTCACAGTGCCAGGGACCCGGGTTAACACTGCTGTCTCACAGTGCCAGGGCCACGGGTTAACACTGCTGTCTCACAGTGCCAGGGACCCGGGTTAACACTGCTGTCTCACAGTGCCAGGGCCACGGGTTAACATTGCTGTCTCACAGTGCCAGGGACCCGGGTTAACACTGCTCTCTCACAGTGCCAGGGACCCGGGTTAACACTGCTGTCTCACAGTGCCAGGGACCCGGGTTAACAGTGCTGTCTCACAGTGCCAGGGACTCGGGTTAACACTGCTGTCTCACAGTGCCAGGGACCCGGGTTAACACTGCTCTCTCACAGTGCCAGGGACCCGGGTTAACAGTGCCGTCTCACAGTGCCAGGGACTCGGGTTAACACTGCTGTCTCACTGTGCCAGGGACCCGGGTTAACACTGCTGTCTCACAGTGCCAGGGACTCGGGTTAACACTGCTGTCTCACAGTGCCTCGGACCCGGGTTAACACTGCTGTCTCACAGCGCCAGGGACCCGGGTTAACACTGCTGTCTCACAGTGCCAGGGACCCGGGTTAACAGTGCTGTCTCACAGTGCCAGGGACTCGGGTTAACACTGCTGTCTCACAGTGCCAGGGACCCGGGTTAACACTGCTCTCTCACAGTGCCAGGGACCCGGGTTAACACTGCTGTCTCACAGTGCCAGGGACCCGGGTTAACAGTGCTGTCTCACAGTGCCAGGGACTCGGGTTAACACTGCTGTCTCACAGTGCCAAGGACCCGGGTTAACACTGCTCTCTCACAGTGCCAGGGACCCGGGTTAACAGTGCCGTCTCACAGTGCCAGGGACTCGGGTTAACACTGCTGTCTCACTGTGCCAGGGACCCGGGTTAACACTGCTGTCTCACAGTGCCAGGGACTCGGGTTAACACTGCTGTCTCACAGTGCATCGGACCCGGGTTAACACTGCTGTCTCACAGCGCCAGGGACCCGGGTTAACACTGCTGTCCCACAGTGCCAGAGACCAGGTTTAACACTGCTGTCTCACAGTGCCAGGGACCCGGGTTAACACTGCAGTCTCACAGTGCCAGGGACCCGGGTTAACACTGCTGTCTCACAGTGCCAGGGACCCGGGTTAACACTGCTGTCTCACTGTGCCAGGGTTCCGGGTTAGCACTGCTGTCTCACAGAGCCAGGGACCCGGGTTAACACTGCTGTCTCAGTGCCAGGGACCCGGGTTAGCACTGCTGTCTGACAGTGCCAGGGACCCGGGTTAACACTGCTGTCTCACAGTGCCAGGGTTCCGGGTTAGCACTGCTGTCTCACAGTGCCAGGGACCCGGGTTAACACTGCTGTCTCACAGTGCCACGGACCCGGGTTAACACTGCTGTCTCACAGTGCCAGGGACCCGGGTTAACACTGCTGTCTCACAGCGCCAGGGACCTGGGTTAACACTGCTGTCTCACAGCGCCAGAGACCTGGGTTAACACTGCTGTCTCACAGTGCCAGAGACCCGGGTTAACACTGCTGTCTCACAGTGCCAGGGACCCGGGTTAACACTGCTGTCTCACAGTGCCAGGGACCCGGGTTAACACTGCTGTCTCACAGTGCCAGGGACCCGGGTTAACACTGCTGTCTCACAGTGCCTGGGACCCGGGTTAACACTGCTGTCTCACAGTGCCAGGGACCCGGGTTAACACTGCTGTCTCACAGTGCCAGGGACCCGGGTTAACACTGCTCTCTCACAGTGCCTGGGACACGGGTTAACACTGCTGTCTCACAGTGCCAGGGACCCGGGTTAACACTGCTGTCTCACAGTGCCAGGGCCACGGGTTAACACTGCTGTCTCACTGTGCCAGGGACCCGGGTTAACACTGCTGTCTCACAGTGCCAGGGACCCGGGTTAACACTGCTGTCTCACAGCGCCAGGGACCCGGGTTAACACTGCTGTCTCACAGCGCCTGGGACCCGGGTTTACACTGCTGCCTCACAGTGCCAGGGACCCGGGTTAACACTGCTGCCTCACAGTGCCTGGGACCCGGGTTAACACTGCTGCCTCACAGTGCCAGGGACTCGGGTTAACACTGCTGCCTCACAGCGCCAGAGACCCGGGTTTACACTGCTGTCTCACAGTGCCAGGGACACGGGTTAACAGTGCTGTCTCACAGTGCCAGGGACCCGGGTTAACACTGCTGTCTCACAGTGCCAGGGCCACGGGTTAACACTGCTGTCTCACAGTGCCAGGGACCCGGGTTAACACTGCTGTCTCACAGTGCCAGGGCCACGGGTTAACATTGCTGTCTCACAGTGCCAGGGACCCGGGTTAACACTGCTCTCTCACAGTGCCAGGGACCCGGGTTAACACTGCTGTCTCACAGTGCCAGGGACCCGGGTTAACAGTGCTGTCTCACAGTGCCAGGGACTCGGGTTAACACTGCTGTCTCACAGTGCCAGGGACCCGGGTTAACACTGCTCTCTCACAGTGCCAGGGACCCGGGTTAACAGTGCCGTCTCACAGTGCCAGGGACTCGGGTTAACACTGCTGTCTCACTGTGCCAGGGACCCGGGTTAACACTGCTGTCTCACAGTGCCAGGGACTCGGGTTAACACTGCTGTCTCACAGTGCCTCGGACCCGGGTTAACACTGCTGTCTCACAGCGCCAGGGACCCGGGTTAACACTGCTGTCCCACAGTGCCAGAGACCAGGTTTAACACTGCTGTCTCACAGTGCCAGGGACCCGGGTTAACACTGCAGTCTCACAGTGCCAGGGACCCGGGTTAACACTGCTGTCTCACAGTGCCAGGGACCCGGGTTGACACTGCTGTCTCACTGTGCCAGGGACCCGGGTTCACACTGCTGTCTCACTGTGCCAGGGTTCCGGGTTAGCACTGCTGTCTCACAGTGCCAGGGACCCGGGTTAACACTGCTACCTCACAGTGCCAGGGACCCGGGTTAACACTGCTGTCTCACAGTGTCAGAGACCCGGGTTAACACTGCTGTCTCACTGTGCCAGGGTTCCGGGTTAGCACTGCTGTCTCACAGTGCCAGGGACCCGGGTTAACACTGCAGTCTCACAGTGCCAGGGACCCGGGTTAACACTGCAGTCTCACAGTGCCAGGGACCCGGGTTAACACTGCTCTCTCACAGTGCCAGGGACCCGGGTTAACACTGCTGTCTCACAGTGCCAGGGACCCGGGTTAACACTGCTCTCTCACAGTGCCAGGGACACGGGTTAACACTGCTGTCTCACAGCGCCTGGGACCCGGGTTAGCACTGCTGTCTCACAGTGCCAGGGACCCGGGTAAACACTGCTGTCTCACAGTGCCAGGGCCACGGGTTAACACTGGTGTCGCACAGTGCCAGGGACCCGGGTTAACACTGCTGTCTCACAGTGCCAGGGCCACGGGTTAACATTGCTGTCTCACAGTGCCAGGGACCCGGGTTAACACTGCTGCCTCACAGTGCCAGGGACCTGGGTTAACACTGCTGCCTCACAGTGCCAGGGACCCGGGTTAACACTGCTGTCTCACAGTGCCAGGGACCCGGGTTAACACTGCTGCCTCACAGTGCCAGGGACCCGGGTTAACACTGCTGCCTCACAATGCCAGGGACCCGGGTTAACACTGCTGTCTCACAGTGCCAGGGACCCGGGTTAACACTGCTGTCTCACAGTGCCAGGGACCCGGGTTAACACTGCTGTCTCACAGCGCCAGAGACCTGGGTTTACACTGCTGTCTCACAGCGCCAGGGACCCGGGTTAACACTGCTGTCTCACAGTGCCTGGAACCCGGGTTAACACTGCTGCCTCACAGCGCCAGAGACCCGGGTTTACACTGCTGTCTCACAGTGCCAGGGACACGGGTTAACACTGCTGTCTCACAGTGCCAGGGACCCGGGTTAACACTGCTACCTCACAGTGCCAGGGACCCGGGTTAACACTGCTGTCTCACAGTGTCAGAGACCCGGGTTAACACTGCTGTCTCACTGTGCCAGGGTTCCGGGTTAGCACTGCTGTCTCACAGTGCCAGGGACCCGGGTTAACACTGCAGTCTCACAGTGCCAGGGACCCGGGTTAACACTGCAGTCTCACAGTGCCAGGGACCCGGGTTAACACTGCTCTCTCACAGTGCCAGGGACCCGGGTTAACACTGCTGTCTCACAGTGCCAGGGACCCGGGTTAACACTGCTCTCTCACAGTGCCAGGGACACGGGTTAACACTGCTGTCTCACAGCGCCTGGGACCCGGGTTAGCACTGCTGTCTCACAGTGCCAGGGACCCGGGTAAACACTGCTGTCTCACAGTGCCAGGGCCACGGGTTAACACTGCTGTCGCACAGTGCCAGGGACCCGGGTTAACACTGCTGTCTCACAGTGCCAGGGCCACGGGTTAACATTGCTGTCTCACAGTGCCAGGGACCCGGGTTAACACTGCTGCCTCACAGTGCCAGGGACCTGGGTTAACACTGCTGCCTCACAGTGCCAGGGACCCGGGTTAACATTGCTGTCTCACAGTGCCAGGGACCCGGGTTAACACTGCTGCCTCACAGTGCCAGGGACCCGGGTTAACACTGCTGCCTCACAATGCCAGGGACCCGGGTTAACACTGCTGTCTCACAGTGCCAGGGACCCGGGTTAACACTGCTGTCTCACAGTGCCAGGGACCCGGGTTAACACTGCTGTCTCACAGCGCCAGAGATCTGGGTTTACACTGCTGTCTCACAGCGCCAGGGACCCGGGTTAACACTGCTGTCTCACAGTGCCTGGAACCCGGGTTAACACTGCTGCCTCACAGCGCCAGAGACCCGGGTTTACACTGCTGTCTCACAGTGCCAGGGACACGGGTTAACACTGCTGTCTCACAGTGCCACGGACCCGGGTTAACACTGCTGCCTCACCGTGCCAGGGACCTGGGTTAACACTGCTGCCTCACAGTGCCAGGGACCCGGGTTAACACTGCTGTCTCACAGTGCCAGGGACCCGGGTTAACACTGCTGCCTCACAATGCCAGGGACCCGGGTTAACACTGCTGCCTCACAGTGCCAGGGACCCGGGTTAACACTGCTGTCTCACAGTGCTAGTGACCCGGGTTAACACTGCTGTCTCACAGTGCCAGGGACCCGGGTTAACACTGCTGTCTCACAGTGCCAGGGACCCGGGTTAACACTGCTGTCTCACAGTGCCAGGGACACGGGTTAACACTGCTGTCTCACAGTGCCAGGGACCCGGGTTAACACTGCAGTCTCACAGTGCCAGGGACCCGGGTTAGCACTGCTGTCTCACTGTGCCAGGGACCCGGGTTAACACTGCTGTCTCACAGCGCCAGGGACCCGGGTTAACACTGCTGTCTCACAGTGCCAGGGCCACGGGTTAACACTGCTGCCTCACAGTGCCAGGGACCCGGGTTAACACTGCTGCCTCACAGTGCCAGGGACCCGGGTTAACACTGCTGCCTCACAGTGCCTGGGACCCGGGTTAACACTGCTGCCTCACAGTGCCAGGGACCCGGGTTAACACTGCTCTCTCACAGTGCCAGGGACACGGGTTAACACTGCTGTCTCACAGCGCCTGGGACCCGGGTTAGCACTGCTGTCTCACAGTGCCAGGGACCCGGGTAAACACTGCTGTCTCACAGTGCCAGGGCCACGGGTTAACACTGCTGTCGCACAGTGCCAGGGACCCGGGTTAACACTGCTGTCTCACAGTGCCAGGGCCACGGGTTAACATTGCTGTCTCACAGTGCCAGGGACCCGGGTTAACACTGCTGCCTCACAGTGCCAGGGACCTGGGTTAACACTGCTGCCTCACAGTGCCAGGGACCCGGGTTAACATTGCTGTCTCACAGTGCCAGGGACCCGGGTTAACACTGCTGCCTCACAGTGCCAGGGACCCGGGTTAACACTGCTGCCTCACAATGCCAGGGACCCGGGTTAACACTGCTGTCTCACAGTGCCAGGGACCCGGGTTAACACTGCTGTCTCACAGTGCCAGTGACCCGGGTTAACACTGCTGTCTCACAGCGCCAGAGATCTGGGTTTACACTGCTGTCTCACAGCGCCAGGGACCCGGGTTAACACTGCTGTCTCACAGTGCCTGGAACCCGGGTTAACACTGCTGCCTCACAGCGCCAGAGACCCGGGTTTACACTGCTGTCTCACAGTGCCAGGGACACGGGTTAACACTGCTGTCTCACAGTGCCACGGACCCGGGTTAACACTGCTGCCTCACCGTGCCAGGGACCTGGGTTAACACTGCTGCCTCACAGTGCCAGGGACCCGGGTTAACACTGCTGTCTCACAGTGCCAGGGACCCGGGTTAACACTGCTGCCTCACAATGCCAGGGACCCGGGTTAACACTGCTGCCTCACAGTGCCAGGGACCCGGGTTAACACTGCTGTCTCACAGTGCTAGTGACCCGGGTTAACACTGCTGTCTCACAGTGCCAGGGACCCGGGTTAACACTGCTGTCTCACAGTGCCAGGGACCCGGGTTAACACTGCTGTCTCACAGTGCCAGGGACACGGGTTAACACTGCTGTCTCACAGTGCCAGGGACCCGGGTTAACACTGCAGTCTCACAGTGCCAGGGACCCGGGTTAGCACTGCTGTCTCACTGTGCCAGGGACCCGGGTTAACACTGCTGTCTCACAGCGCCAGGGACCCGGGTTAACACTGCTGTCTCACAGTGCCAGGGCCACGGGTTAACACTGCTGCCTCACAGTGCCAGGGACCCGGGTTAACACTGCTGCCTCACAGTGCCAGGGACCCGGGTTAACACTGCTGCCTCACAGTGCCTGGGACCCGGGTTAACACTGCTGCCTCACAGTGCCAGGGACCCGGGTTAACACTGCTGCCTGACAGCGCCAGAGACACGGGATTACACTGCTGTCTCACAGTGCCAGGGACCCGGGTTAACACTGCTCTCTCACAGTGCCAGGGACCCGGGTTAACACTGCTGTCTCACAGTGCCAGGGCCACGGGTTAACACTGCTGTCTCACAGTGCCAGGGCCACGGGTTAACACTGCTGTCTCACAGTGCCAGGGACCCGGGTTAACACTGCTGTCTCACAGTGCCAGGGACCCGGGTAAACACTGCTGTCTCACAGTGCCAGGGACCCGGGTTAACACTGCTGTCTCACAGTGCCAGGGACCCGGGTTAACACTGCTGTCTCACAGAGCCAGGGACCCGGGTTAACACTGCTGTCTCACAGTGCCAGGAACCCGGGTTAACACTGCTGCCTCACAGAGCCAGGGACCCGGGTTAACACTGCTGTCTCACAGTGCCAGGGCCACGGGTTAACACTGCTGTCTCACAGTGCCAGGGACCCGGGTTAGCACTGCTGTCTCACTGTGCCAGGGACCCGGGTTAACACTGCTGTCTCACAGCGCCAGGGACCCGGGTTAACACTGCTGTCTCACAGTGCCAGGGCCACGGGTTAACACTGCTGCCTCACAGTGCCAGGGACCCGGGTTAGCACTGCTGTCTCACTGTGCCAGGGACCCGGGTTAACACTGCTGTCTCACAGCGCCAGGGACCCGGGTTAACACTGCTGTCTCACAGTGCCAGGGCCACGGGTTAACACTGCTGCCTCACAGTGCCAGGGACCCGGGTTAACACTGCTGCCTCACAGTGCCAGGGACCCGGGTTAACACTGCTGCCTCACAGTGCCTGGGACCCGGGTTAACACTGCTGCCTCACAGTGCCAGGGACCCGGGTTAACACTGCTGCCTGACAGCGCCAGAGACACGGGATTACACTGCTGTCTCACAGTGCCAGGGACCCGGGTTAACACTGCTCTCTCACAGTGCCAGGGACCCGGGTTAACACTGCTGTCTCACAGTGCCAGGGCCACGGGTTAACACTGCTGTCTCACAGTGCCAGGGCCACGGGTTAACACTGCTGTCTCACAGTGCCAGGGACCCGGGTTAACACTGCTGTCTCACAGTGCCAGGGACCCGGGTAAACACTGCTGTCTCACAGTGCCAGGGACCCGGGTTAACACTGCTGTCTCACAGTGCCAGGGACCCGGGTTAACACTGCTGTCTCACAGAGCCAGGGACCCGGGTTAACACTGCTGTCTCACAGTGCCAGGAACCCGGGTTAACACTGCTGCCTCACAGAGCCAGGGACCCGGGTTAACACTGCTGTCTCACAGTGCCAGGGCCACGGGTTAACACTGCTGTCTCACAGTGCCAGGGACCCGGGTTAACACGGCTGTCTCACAGTGCCAGGAACCCGGGTTAACACTGCTGCCTCACAGTGCCAGGGACCCGGGTTAACACTGCTGCCTCACAGTGCCTGGGACCCGGGTTAACACTGCTGCCTCACAGTGCCAGGGACCCGGGTTAACACTGCTGCCTGACAGCGCCAGAGACACGGGTTTACACTGCTGTCTCACAGTGCCAGGGACACGGGTTAACACTGCTGTCTCACAGTGCCAGGGACCCGGGTTAACACTGCTGTCTCACAGTGCCAGGGACCCGGGTTAACACTGCTGTCTCACAGTGCCAGGAACCCGGGTTAACACTGCTGTCTCACAGTGCCAGGGCCACGGGTTAACACTGCTGTCTCACAGTGCCAGGGACCCGGGTTAACACTGCTGCCTCACAGTGCCAGGGACCTGGGTTAACACTGCTGCCTCACAGTGCCAGGGACCCGGGTTAACACTGCTGTCTCACAGTGCCAGCGACCCGGGCTAACACTGCTGTCTCACAGTGCCAGGGACCCGGGTTAACACTGCTGCCTCACAATGCCAGGGACCCGGGTTAACACTGCTGTCTCACAGTGCCAGGGACCCGGGTTAACACTGCTGTCTCACAGCGCCAGAGACCTCGGTTTACACTGCTGTCTCACAGTGCCAGGGACCCGGGTTAACACTGCTGTCTCACAGTGCCAGGGACCCGGGTTAACACTGCTGTCTCACTGTGCCAGGGACCCGGGTTAACACTGCTGTCTCACAGTGCCTGGGACCCGGGTTAACACTGCTGTCTCACAGTGCCAGGGACCCGGGTTAACACTGCTGTCTCACAGTGCCAGGGACCCGGGTTAACACTGCTGTCTCACAGTGCCAGGGACACGGGTTAACACTGCTGTCTCACAGTGCCAGGGACCCGGGTTAACACTGCTGTCTCACAGTGCCAGGGCCACGGGTTAACACTGCTGTCTCACTGTGCCAGGGACCCGGGTTAACACTGCTGTCTCACAGTGCCAGGGACCCGGGTTAACACTGCTGTCACACAGCGCCAGGGACCCGGGTTAACACTGCTGTCTCACAGCGCCTGGGACCCGGGTTTACACTGCTGCCTCACAGTGCCAGGGACCCGGGTTAACACTGCTGCCTCACAGTGCCTGGGACCCGGGTTAACACTGCTGCCTCACAGTGCCAGGGACCCGGGTTAACACTGCTGCCTCACAGCGCCAGAGACCCGGGTTTACACTGCTGTCTCACAGTGCCAGGGACACGGGTTAACAGTGCTGTCTCACAGTGCCAGGGACCCGGGTTAACACTGCTGCCTCACAGCGCCAGAGACCCGGGTTTACACTGCTGTCTCACAGTGCCAGGGACACGGGTTAACAGTGCTGTCTCACAGTGCCAGGGCCACGGGTTAACACTGCTGTCTCACAGTGCCAGGGACCCGGGTTAACACTGCTGTCTCACAGTGCCAGGGACCCGGGTTAACATTGCTCTCTCACAGTGCCAGGGACCCGGGTTAACACTGCTGTCTCACAGTGCCAGGGACCCGGGTTAACACTGCTCTCTCACAGTGCCAGGGACCCGGGTTAACAGTGCTGTCTCACAGTGCCAGGGACTCGGGTTAACACTGCTGTCTCACAGTGCCAGGGACCCGGGTTAACACTGCTCTCTCACAGTGCCAGGGACCCGGGTTAACAGTGCTGTCTCACAGTGCCAGGGACTCGGGTTAACACTGCTGTCTCACAGTGCATCGGACCGGGTTAACACTGCTGTCTCACAGCGCCAGGGACCCGGGTTAACACTGCTGTCTCACTGTGCCAGGGTTCCGGGTTAGCACTGCTGCCTCAGTGCCAGGGCTCCGGGTTAACACTGCTGTCTCACAGTGCCTCGGACCCGGGTTAACACTGCTGTCTCACAGTGCCAGGGCCACGGGTTAACACTGCTGTCTCACTGTGCCAGGGTTCCGGGTTAACACTGCTGTCTCACAATGCCTCGGACCCGGGTTAACACTGCTGTCTCACAGTGCCAGGGACCCGGGTTAACTCTGCTGTCTCACAGTGCCTCGGGCCCGGGTTAACACTGCTGTCTCACTGTGCCAGGGTTCCGGGTTAACACTGCTGTCTCACAGTGCCTCGGGCCCGGGTTAACACTGCTGTCTCACAGTGCCAGGGACCCGGGTTAATGCTGGTGCCTCACAGTGCCAGGGCCACGGGTTAACACTGCTGTCTCACAGTGCCAGGGACCCGGGTTAGCACTGCTGTCTCACAGTGCCAGGGCCACGGGTTAACACTGCTGTCTCACAGTGCCAGGGACCCGGGTTAACACTGCTGTCTCACAGTGCCAGAGACCCGGGTTAACACTGCTGTCTCACAGTGCCAGGGCCACGGGTTAACACTGCTGTCTCACTGTGCCAGGGTTCCGGGTTAGCACTGCTGTCTCACAGTGCCAGGGACCCGGGTTAACTCTGCTGTCTCACAGTGCCTCGGGCCCGGGTTAACACTGCTGCCTCACAGTGCCAGGGACCCGGGTTAACACTGCTGCCTCACAATGCCAGGGACCCGGGTTAACACTGCTGTCTCACAGTGCCAGGGACCCGGGTTAACACTGCTGTCTCACAGTGCCAGGGACCCGGGTTAACACTGCTGTCTCACAGCGCCAGAGACCTGGGTTTACACTGCTGTCTCACAGCGCCAGGGACCCGGGTTAACACTGCTGTCTCACAGTGCCTGGAACCCGGGTTAACACTGCTGCCTCACAGCGCCAGAGACCCGGGTTTACACTGCTGTCTCACAGTGCCAGGGACACGGGTTAACACTGCTGTCTCACAGTGCCAGGGACACGGGTTAACACTGCTACCTCACAGTGCCAGGGACCCGGGTTAACACTGCTGTCTCACAGTGTCAGAGACCCGGGTTAACACTGCTGTCTCACTGTGCCAGGGTTCCGGGTTAGCACTGCTGTCTCACAGTGCCAGGGACCCGGGTTAACACTGCAGTCTCACAGTGCCAGGGACCCGGGTTAACACTGCAGTCTCACAGTGCCAGGGACCCGGGTTAACACTGCTCTCTCACAGTGCCAGGGACCCGGGTTAACACTGCTGTCTCACAGTGCCAGGGACCCGGGTTAACACTGCTCTCTCACAGTGCCAGGGACACGGGTTAACACTGCTGTCTCACAGCGCCTGGGACCCGGGTTAGCACTGCTGTCTCACAGTGCCAGGGACCCGGGTAAACACTGCTGTCTCACAGTGCCAGGGCCACGGGTTAACACTGCTGTCGCACAGTGCCAGGGACACGGGTTAACACTGCTGTCTCACAGTGCCAGGGCCACGGGTTAACATTGCTGTCTCACAGTGCCAGGGACCCGGGTTAACACTGCTGCCTCACAGTGCCAGGGACCTGGGTTAACACTGCTGCCTCACAGTGCCAGGGACCCGGGTTAACACTGCTGTCTCACAGTGCCAGGGACCCGGGTTAACACTGCTGCCTCACAGTGCCAGGGACCCGGGTTAACACTGCTGCCTCACAATGCCAGGGACCCGGGTTAACACTGCTGTCTCACAGTGCCAGGGACCCGGGTTAACACTGCTGTCTCACAGTGCCAGGGACCCGGGTTAACACTGCTGTCTCACAGCGCCAGAGATCTGGGTTTACACTGCTGTCTCACAGCGCCAGGGACCCGGGTTAACACTGCTGTCTCACAGTGCCTGGAACCCGGGTTAACACTGCTGCCTCACAGCGCCAGAGACCCGGGTTTACACTGCTGTCTCACAGTGCCAGGGACACGGGTTAACACTGCTGTCTCACAGTGCCACGGACCCGGGTTAACACTGCTGCCTCACCGTGCCAGGGACCTGGGTTAACACTGCTGCCTCACAGTGCCAGGGACCCGGGTTAACACTGCTGTCTCACAGTGCCAGGGACCCGGGTTAACACTGCTGCCTCACAATGCCAGGGACCCGGGTTAACACTGCTGCCTCACAGTGCCAGGGACCCGGGTTAACACTGCTGTCTCACAGTGCTAGTGACCCGGGTTAACACTGCTGTCTCACAGTGCCAGGGACCCGGGTTAACACTGCTGTCTCACAGTGCCAGGGACCCGGGTTAACACTGCTGTCTCACAGTGCCAGGGACACGGGTTAACACTGCTGTCTCACAGTGCCAGGGACCCGGGTTAACACTGCAGTCTCACAGTGCCAGGGACCCGGGTTAGCACTGCTGTCTCACTGTGCCAGGGACCCGGGTTAACACTGCTGTCTCACAGCGCCAGGGACCCGGGTTAACACTGCTGTCTCACAGTGCCAGGGCCACGGGTTAACACTGCTGCCTCACAGTGCCAGGGACCCGGGTTAACACTGCTGCCTCACAGTGCCAGGGACCCGGGTTAACACTGCTGCCTCACAGTGCCTGGGACCCGGGTTAACACTGCTGCCTCACAGTGCCAGGGACCCGGGTTAACACTGCTGCCTGACAGCGCCAGAGACACGGGATTACACTGCTGTCTCACAGTGCCAGGGACCCGGGTTAACACTGCTCTCTCACAGTGCCAGGGACCCGGGTTAACACTGCTGTCTCACAGTGCCAGGGCCACGGGTTAACACTGCTGTCTCACAGTGCCAGGGCCACGGGTTAACACTGCTGTCTCACAGTGCCAGGGACCCGGGTTAACACTGCTGTCTCACAGTGCCAGGGACCCGGGTAAACACTGCTGTCTCACAGTGCCAGGGACCCGGGTTAACACTGCTGTCTCACAGTGCCAGGGACCCGGGTTAACACTGCTGTCTCACAGAGCCAGGGACCCGGGTTAACACTGCTGTCTCACAGTGCCAGGAACCCGGGTTAACACTGCTGCCTCACAGAGCCAGGGACCCGGGTTAACACTGCTGTCTCACAGTGCCAGGGCCACGGGTTAACACTGCTGTCTCACAGTGCCAGGGACCCGGGTTAACACGGCTGTCTCACAGTGCCAGGAACCCGGGTTAACACTGCTGCCTCACAGTGCCAGGGACCCGGGTTAACACTGCTGCCTCACAGTGCCTGGGACCCGGGTTAACACTGCTGCCTCACAGTGCCAGGGACCCGGGTTAACACTGCTGCCTGACAGCGCCAGAGACACGGGTTTACACTGCTGTCTCACAGTGCCAGGGACACGGGTTAACACTGCTGTCTCACAGTGCCAGGGACCCGGGTTAACACTGCTGTCTCACAGTGCCAGGGACCCGGGTTAACACTGCTGTCTCACAGTGCCAGGAACCCGGGTTAACACTGCTGTCTCACAGTGCCAGGGCCACGGGTTAACACTGCTGTCTCACAGTGCCAGGGACCCGGGTTAACACTGCTGCCTCACAGTGCCAGGGACCTGGGTTAACACTGCTGCCTCACAGTGCCAGGGACCCGGGTTAACACTGCTGTCTCACAGTGCCAGCGACCCGGGCTAACACTGCTGTCTCACAGTGCCAGGGACCCGGGTTAACACTGCTGCCTCACAATGCCAGGGACCCGGGTTAACACTGCTGTCTCACAGTGCCAGGGACCCGGGTTAACACTGCTGTCTCACAGCGCCAGAGACCTCGGTTTACACTGCTGTCTCACAGTGCCAGGGACCCGGGTTAACACTGCTGTCTCACAGTGCCAGGGACCCGGGTTAACACTGCTGTCTCACTGTGCCAGGGACCCGGGTTAACACTGCTGTCTCACAGTGCCTGGGACCCGGGTTAACACTGCTGTCTCACAGTGCCAGGGACCCGGGTTAACACTGCTGTCTCACAGTGCCAGGGACCCGGGTTAACACTGCTGTCTCACAGTGCCAGGGACACGGGTTAACACTGCTGTCTCACAGTGCCAGGGACCCGGGTTAACACTGCTGTCTCACAGTGCCAGGGCCACGGGTTAACACTGCTGTCTCACTGTGCCAGGGACCCGGGTTAACACTGCTGTCTCACAGTGCCAGGGACCCGGGTTAACACTGCTGTCACACAGCGCCAGGGACCCGGGTTAACACTGCTGTCTCACAGCGCCTGGGACCCGGGTTTACACTGCTGCCTCACAGTGCCAGGGACCCGGGTTAACACTGCTGCCTCACAGTGCCTGGGACCCGGGTTAACACTGCTGCCTCACAGTGCCAGGGACCCGGGTTAACACTGCTGCCTCACAGCGCCAGAGACCCGGGTTTACACTGCTGTCTCACAGTGCCAGGGACACGGGTTAACAGTGCTGTCTCACAGTGCCAGGGCCACGGTTTAACACTGCTGTCTCACAGTGCCAGGGACCCGGGTTAACACTGCTGTCTCACAGTGCCAGGGACCCGGGTTAACATTGCTGTCTCACAGTGCCAGGGACCCGGGTTAACACTGCTGTCTCACAGTGCCAGGGACCCGGGTTAACATTGCTCTCTCACAGTGCCAGGGACCCGGGTTAACACTGCTGTCTCACAGTGCCAGGGACCCGGGTTAACACTGCTCTCTCACAGTGCCAGGGACCCGGGTTAACAGTGCTGTCTCACAGTGCCAGGGACTCGGGTTAACACTGCTGTCTCACAGTGCCAGGGACCCGGGTTAACACTGCTCTCTCACAGTGCCAGGGACCCGGGTTAACAGTGCTGTCTCACAGTGCCGGGGACTCGGGTTAACACTGCTGTCTCACTGTGCCAGGGACCCGGGTTAACACTGCTGTCTCACAGTGCCAGGGACTCGGGTTAACACTGCTGTCTCACAGTGCATCGGACCCGGGTTAACACTGCTGTCTCACAGCGCCAGGGACCCGGGTTAACACTGCTGTCTCACTGTGCCAGGGTTCCGGGTTAGCACTGCTGCCTCAGTGCCAGGGCTCCGGGTTAACACTGCTGTCTCACAGTGCCTCGGACCCGGGTTAACACTGCTGTCTCACAGTGCCAGGGCCACGGGTTAACACTGCTGTCTCACTGTGCCAGGGTTCCGGGTTAACACTGCTGTCTCACAGTGCCTCGGACCCGGGTTAACACTGCTGTCTCACAGTGCCAGGGACCCGGGTTAATGCTGGTGCCTCACAGTGCCAGGGCCACGGGTTAACACTGCTGTCTCACAGTGCCAGGGACCCGGGTTAGCACTGCTGTCTCACAGTGCCAGGGCCACGGGTTAACACTGCTGTCTCACAGTGCCAGGGACCCGGGTTAACACTGCTGTCTCACAGTGCCAGAGACCCGGGTTAACACTGCTGTCTCACAGTGCCAGGGCCACGGGTTAACACTGCTGTCTCACTGTGCCAGGGTTCCGGGTTAGCACTGCTGTCTCACAGTGCCAGGGACCCGGGTTAACTCTGCTGTCTCACAGTGCCTCGGGCCCGGGTTAACACTGCTGTCTCACAGTGCCTCGGACCCGGGTTAACACTGCTGTCTCACAGTGCCAGGGACCCGGGTTAATGCTGGTGCCTCACAGTGCCAGGGCCACGGGTTAACACTGCTGTCTCACAGTGCCAGGGACCCGGGTTAGCACTGCTGTCTCACAGTGCCACGGACCCGGGTTAACACTGCTGTCTCACAGTGCCAGGGACCCGGGTTAACACTGCTGTCTCACAGCGCCAGAGACCTCGGTTTACACTGCTGTCTCACAGTGCCAGGGACCCGGGTTAACACTGCTGTCTCACAGTGCCAGGGACACGGGTTAACACTGCTGTCTCACTGTGCCAGGGACCCGGGTTAACACTGCTGTCTCACAGTGCCTGGGACCCGGGTTAACACTGCTGTCTCACAGTGCCAGGGACCCGGGTTAACACTGCTGTCTCACAGTGCCAGGGACCCGGGTTAACACTGCTGTCTCACAGTGCCAGGGACACGGGTTAACACTGCTGTCTCACAGTGCCAGGGACCCGGGTTAACACTGCTGTCTCACAGTGCCAGGGCCACGGGTTAACACTGCTGTCTCACTGTGCCAGGGACCCGGGTTAACACTGCTGTCTCACAGTGCCAGGGACCCGGGTTAACACTGCTGTCTCACAGCGCCAGGGACCCGGGTTAACACTGCTGTCTCACAGCGCCTGGGACCCGGGTTTACACTGCTGCCTCACAGTGCCAGGGACCCGGGTTAACACTGCTGCCTCACAGTGCCTGGGACCCGGGTTAACACTGCTGCCTCACAGTGCCAGGGACCCGGGTTAACACTGCTGCCTCACAGCGCCAGAGACCCGGGTTTACACTGCTGTCTCACAGTGCCAGGGACACGGGTTAACAGTGCTGTCTCACAGTGCCAGGGCCACGGGTTAACACTGCTGTCTCACAGTGCCAGGGACCCGGGTTAACACTGCTGTCTCACAGTGCCAGGGACCCGGGTTAACATTGCTGTCTCACAGTGCCAGGGACCCGGGTTAACACTGCTGTCTCACAGTGCCAGGGACCCGGGTTAACATTGCTCTCTCACAGTGCCAGGGACCCGGGTTAACACTGCTGTCTCACAGTGCCAGGGACCCGGGTTAACACTGCTCTCTCACAGTGCCAGGGACCCGGGTTAACAGTGCTGTCTCACAGTGCCAGGGACTCGGGTTAACACTGCTGTCTCACAGTGCCAGGGACCCGGGTTAACACTGCTCTCTCACAGTGCCAGGGACCCGGGTTAACAGTGCTGTCTCACAGTGCCGGGGACTCGGGTTAACACTGCTGTCTCACTGTGCCAGGGACCCGGGTTAACACTGCTGTCTCACAGTGCCAGGGACTCGGGTTAACACTGCTGTCTCACAGTGCATCGGACCCGGGTTAACACTGCTGTCTCACAGCGCCAGGGACCCGGGTTAACACTGCTGTCTCACTGTGCCAGGGTTCCGGGTTAGCACTGCTGCCTCAGTGCCAGGGCTCCGGGTTAACACTGCTGTCTCACAGTGCCTCGGACCCGGGTTAACACTGCTGTCTCACAGTGCCAGGGCCACGGGTTAACACTGCTGTCTCACTGTGCCAGGGTTCCGGGTTAACACTGCTGTCTCACAGTGCCTCGGACCCGGGTTAACACTGCTGTCTCACAGTGCCAGGGACCCGGGTTAATGCTGGTGCCTCACAGTGCCAGGGCCACGGGTTAACACTGCTGTCTCACAGTGCCAGGGACCCGGGTTAGCACTGCTGTCTCACAGTGCCAGGGCCACGGGTTAACACTGCTGTCTCACAGTGCCAGGGACCCGGGTTAACACTGCTGTCTCACAGTGCCAGAGACCCGGGTTAACACTGCTGTCTCACAGTGCCAGGGCCACGGGTTAACACTGCTGTCTCACTGTGCCAGGGTTCCGGGTTAGCACTGCTGTCTCACAGTGCCAGGGACCCGGGTTAACTCTGCTGTCTCACAGTTCCTCGGGCCCGGGTTAACACTGCTGTCTCACAGTGCCAGGGACCCGGGTTAACACTGCTGTCTCACAGTGCCAGGGACCCGGGTTAATGCTGGTGCCTCACAGTGCCAGGGCCACGGGTTAACACTGCTGTCTCACAGTGCCAGGGCCACGGGTTAACACTGCTGTCTCACAGTGCCAGGGACCCGGGTTAATGCTGGTGCCTCACAGTGCCAGGGCCACGGGTTAACACTGCTGTCTCACAGTGCCAGGGACCCGGGTTAGCACTGCTGTCTCACAGTGCCAGGGACCCGGGTTAGCACTGCTGTCTCACAGTGCCTCGGACCCGGGTTAACACTGCTCTCTCACAGTGCCAGGGACCCGGGTTAACACTGCTGTCTCACTGTGCCAGGGTTCCGGGTTAACACTGCTGTCTCACAGTGCCAGGGACCCGGGTTAGCACTGCTGTCTCACAGTGCCTCGGACCCGGGTTAACACTGCTCTCTCACAGTGCCAGGGACCCGGGTTAACACTGCTGCCTCACAGTGCCAGGGACCCGGGTTAACACTGCTGTCTCACTGTGCCAGGGTTCCGGGTTAGCACTGCTGTCTCACAGTGCCACGGACCCAATTAACACTGCTGTCTCACAGTGCCAGGGACCCGGGTTAACACTGCTGTCTCACAGTGCCAGGGACCCGGGTTAACACTGCTGTCTCACAGTGCCAGGGACCCGGGTTAACACTGCTGTCTCACAGTGCCAGGGACCCGGGTTAGCACTGCTGTCTCACAGTGCCTCGGACCCGGGTTAACACTGCTGTCTCACTGTGCCAGGGTTCCGGGTTAGCACTGCTGTCTCACAGTGCCACGGACCCGGATTAACACTGCCGTCTCACAGTGCCAGGGACCCGGGTTAACACTGCTGTCTCACAGTGCCTCGGACCCGGGTTAACACTGCTGTCTCACAGTGCCAGGGACCCGGGTTAACACTGCTGTCTCACAGTGCCACGGACCCGGGTTAGCACTGCTGTCTCACAGTGCCAGGGACCCGGGTTAACACTGCTGTCTCACAGTGCCAGGGACCCGGGTTAACACTGCTGTCTCACAGTGCCAGGGACCCGGGTTAACACTGCTGTCTCACAGTGCCAGGGCCACGGGTTCAATTCCGACCTTGGTTGACTGTGTGGAGTTTGCAGGCTCTCTCGTGTCTGCGTCTGTTTCCTCCCAGAGTCACTGAACATTGTGTGGACTGGAGATTGTGTCGAATTCCACTCATTGACACTTTTGAATGAAAATTAAGACCAAGCGATCCCTGCATCTGTATCAACATTGGCAGAGAGGGGGTACCCGTGTGTGTACATTGGTGGAGAGGGGGGTACCCGTGTGTGTGAACATAGACAGAGAGGGGGGTACCCGTGTGTGTGAACATAGACAGAGAGGGGGGTACCCGTGTGTGTGAACATTGACAGAGAGGGGGGTACCCGTGTGTGTGAACATTGGCAGAGAGGGTGGTACCCGTGTGTGTGAACATTGTCGGAGGATGGTGGGGTACCAGTGTCTGGGAGTGTTGGAACTGAGGAGCTGAATCATGATTGTTGCACGATTCCCAACAGCCTGCTCACTCACAGAGAATAACACCAGTCACGTCTCTGCCAGGAATAGTGCCCACGTACAGCGGGGCACAGCTGAAAGAGACAGTGAGAAGGGTTAAGTTCCTGAGATGATCCTCTACAGACAGAGAAACTGATTTACAGAGAGTAATTGAATTTAACTGAATGTTGAGATGAGACCCTGAATTGCAGATAATAGGCAAACGAAAAAGTGGTTCCGGGGAGTGAGTTAGGATTTGAAATCACTGATTCAGACTGGCTGCAAACTCTTGATTAATTCAATCTGCCTTCAGAGCTCCCGCAAATTGATTCAAAAAGTCTGAAGTTTCTGGTTTGTGGTGAGGGTTTGTACAAACTGCAGCAACACAACAAGCATATTAGTGATCACACTGACCGTCTCCACAATTTCCTGATCCTGTCTGCAAATCTGCTGGCAGTGTGTGAAATTTATCCAATCTCTCTTCTGATGGAAATGACAAGTGTTAGAACTCAGGATCTCACCCATATGGCAATGGGCGCTGGGGGATTGAACTTGAAACCACTGGATTATTGTTGGGGGAGTGAGAATGTGATAGAACATAGAACATACAAAAATACAGCACAGAACAGGCCCTTCGGCCCACTCTGTTGTGCCGAACCTTTGTCCTAGATTAATCATAGATTTTCATTGAATTTACAGTGCAGAAGGAGGCCATTCGGCCCATCGAGTCTGCACCGGCTCTTGGAAAGAGCACCCTACCCAAAGTCAACACCTCCACCCAACACTAAGGGCAATTTTGGACACTAAGGGCAATTTATCATGGCCAATCCACCTAACCTGCACATCTTTGGACTGTGGGAGGAAACCAGAGCACCCGGAGGAAACCCACGCAGACACGGGGAGGATGTGCAGACTCCGCACAGACAGTGACCTAAGCCAGAATCAAACCTGGGACCATGGAGCTGTGAAGCAATTGTGCTATCCACAATGCTACCATGCTGCCCTTAAGAACAAATAAATCTACACTATATCATTTTACCGTCATCCATGTACCTATCCAATAGCTGCTTGAAGGTCCCTAATGTTTCCGACTCAACTACTTCCACAGGCAGTGCATTCCATGCCCCCACTACTCTCTGGGTAAATAACCTACCTCTGATATCCCCCCTATATCTTCCACCATTCACCTTAAATTTATGTCCCCTCATAATGGTTTGTTCCATCCAGGGGAAAAAGTCTCTGACTGTCTACTCTATCTATTCCCCTGATCATCTTATAAACCTCTATCAAGTCGCCCCTCATCCTTCTCCGTTCTAATGAGAAAAGGCCTAGCACCCTCAACTTTTCCTCGTAAGACCTACTCTCCATTCCAGGCAACATCCTGGTAAATCTTCTTTGCACCTTTTCCAAAGCTTCCACATCCTTCCTAAAATGAGGCAACCAGAACTGTACACAGTACTCCAAATGTGGCCTTACCAAAGTTTTGTACAGCTGCATCATCACCTTACGGCTCTTAAATTCAATCCCTCTGTTAATGAACGCTAGCACACCATAGGCCTTCTTCACAGCTCTATCCACTTGAGTGGCAACTTTCAAAGATGTATGAACATAGACCCCAAGATCTCTCTGCTCCTCCACATTGCCAAGAACTCTACCGTTAACCCTGTATTCCACATTCATATTTGTCCTTCCAAAATGGACAACCTCACACTTTTCAGGGTTAAACTCCATCTGCCACTTCTCAGCCCAGCTCTGCATCCTATCTATGTCTCTTTGCAGCCGACAACAGCCCTCCTTACTATCCACAACTCCACCAATCTTCGTATCGTCTGCAAATTTACTGACCCACCCTTCAACTCCCTCATCCAAGTCATTAATGAAAATCACAAACAGCAGAGGACCCAGAACTGATCCCTGCGGTACGCCACTGGTAACTGGGATCCAGGCTGAATATTTGCCACCCACCACCACTCTCTGACTTCTATCGGTTAGCCAGTACGTTATCCAACTGGCCAAATTTCCCACTATCCCATGCCTCCTTACTTTCTGCAGAAGCCTACCATGGGGAACCTCATCAAATGCCTTACTAAAATCCATGTACACTACATCCACTGCTTTACCTTCATCCACATGCTTGGTCACCTCCTCGAAGAATTCAATAAGACTTGTAAGGCAAGATCTACCCCTCACGAATCCGTGCTGACTATCCCTAATCAAGCAGTGTCTTTCCAGATGCTCAGAAATCCTATCCTTCAGTACTCTTTCCATTACTTTGCCTACCACCGAAGTAAGACTAACTGGCCTGTAATTCCCAGGGTTATCCCTCATCCCTTTTTTGAACAGGGGCACGACATTCGCCACTCTCCAATCCCCTGGTACCACCCCTGTTGACAGTGAGGACAAAAAGATCATTGCAAACGGCTCTGCAATTTCATCTCTTGCTTCCCATAGAATCCTTGGATATATCCCGTCAGGCCCGGGGGACTTGTCTATCCTTAGGTTTTTCAAAATGCCCAACACATCTTCCTTCCTCACAAGGAAGGGGTATGGTCGAGCTAACTGTATCAGGGAATGGATCACCTTCTCCTGGTCCGAAAGGTTAACCAGATCTTTTTGTTCTTTGTCCCACCTCCCCCATTTCTGAAAGCTGATTCTTGTTGGATTACAATTCCCCAGGAACTGCTGGGAGTCAGAGACATTGTTCAAATGCCTATTCCGTTCCCTGGGAATGGATGTCCGCGGAGCTGAGCATTACGTAGCTCGCACGCTGAGAGAGGTGGCATAGATTATAAGAGCAGGGAGGTTATGTTGGGGCCGTACAGGACATTACTTAGGCCACAGCTGGAGGACTATGTTCCGTTCTGGTCACTGAACTATCGGAAGGATGTGATTGCACTGGAGGGGGTGCAGAGGAGATTGACCAGGATTTACCTGGAATGGAGTGTTTCATCGATGGAGAGAGATTGGATAAGCTTGGATAAGCTGTTTTCCTTGGTGCAGAGAAGGCTAAGAGGGGACCTGATTGAGGTGGATAAGGTTATGAGGGGCACGGACTGGGTAGATAGAAAGCTGTTCCCTTCGGAAAGAGCCAATAACAAAGGTGGGGCATGATTTTAAAGTGAAAGACAGGAGGAGATTTAGAGGGAATTTGAGGAAACATTTTTACATCCCGAGTGTGTTGGGAATCTGGAATACACTCCCTGGGAGGGCAGATGTGGCAGGAAACTCCCAATCTTTAAATGGATGAGCAATTGAAATGTCACAACATTCAAGGCTACGGGAAATTCCGATGGCGGTGAAGTGGCAATAAGTTCATTGTGGTGGGGGGGTGCGGGGGTGGTGGTGGTGGTGGTGGGGGGGGGGGGGGCTGCGGGGCGGGGGGAGGGGGGGCTGCGGGGCGGGGGGGGGGCTTCAGATTTGTAATATTGTGTGATTCATGCACTGTTGATATGCAAGAATTAGTCAAACACTGAAGCATTTGCACTGGGGCGTTTCCGAAGGTTTTATCAGCAAAGCCAAGTGCAAATTCCAGACTGGGAAAGTTTACATTACCTAAAGATTGGGCAGGGGTGGAACAGTAAGGCCAGGCAGGGCGAGGAAAGGGGTGCACCATTTCTTTCCAATTAAGGGCCAATTTATCCACCGAGCCTGCAGATTTTTGGGTTGTGCGGGTGAACCCCACACAGAGCGGGGTCGAACCCGGGCCCTTGGCTCCATGAGGCAGCAGAGCTAACCATTGGGATGCATCATTTTCTGCTGATCGCAGAGAGTGACTGTTAGTTCTGACTAATTAAACGCCTTCCATTTCAGGCATTCAGTGTCAAACAGCTCCGGAGATACAGGTTAAAGCAGTTTCTCCATTATCCCATTGTTCATTGCCAGCTCACATACAGACTGATTCAGTGATAAAAATATCCACTGTCACCCACTGCATCACAGAAACATGGGCCGTGCTATAATGGCCTCATCGTGCCCGACTAGGTGACATGTCGAGGCTCTTTAATTTCGCAAGAGGACCCTTGCAACATTCACGACTCCCGGAACGCCTCGCGAGATCTAACGAGGTCTCATTCAAATCTGTCTACACTGGATTCTGCCAAGGTCCGGGAGCAAACAGCCTCCCCTGGGAGACCTCGCCAGGGCGTCAGGCTGGCACTGCCAAAGTGCCAGGGTCAGGCCCGGGGTTGGCCCTGCCTGTAAGGGGCGGGGTGAATGGGGGGCTCGAAGATCTCCGGGGGTCTAGAGATTGGCGCGGCCTTTAAAAATGGTGCCCTGATCTTTTCCTGCACTGACGAGCTTGAGTAACTTTGCAGGAATTGTGGTTTAGGCAATGTGACACTGATGGGAAAGATCAATAATAAAAAACATTGAGATAGAGAGAGAATTATCTTTATAAAGAGCCTCACAAATTGGATGAATGAACCAATGAAGATGATCGATACGTCTGGAGCAGATCCATGTTGCTAATGCTCTCTTTGTGCATGGTACCTGGAGGGGGAGAGAGGGGGAGAGAGGGCGACATGGTGACACAGTGGTTAGCACTGCTGCCTCACAGTGCCAGGGTCCCAGGTTCGATTCCCGGCTGGGTCACTGTCTGTTTGGAGACTGCATGTTCTCCCTGTGTCTGTGTGGGTTTCCTCCGGGTTCCTCCCACAGTCCAAAGATGTGCACGTTGGGTGGATTGGCCATGATCAATATGCAGGGTTACTGGAGCAGGGTGGGGGCGTGGGTCTAGGTGGGGTGCTCTTTCGAAGGGTCTATGCAGACCCGATGGGCCGAATGGCCTCCTTCTGCACTGTAGGGATTCTATGATTCGATAACCAGTTCTCGGCTGTGGAGTCAGGAAGGGGATGAGTGGGTGGGTGAGAGGGTCACCTCTATCTCAGCTCCTAAATCCGGGCATAGAGACGCCCACAGTGCATGTAGAAATTCATGAATGAGTTATCAAATGGCAGAGCCGACCCTGCGGGCGATTTGTCCCCCTCCTGTTCGTAGCGGTGACGCTCATAAGAAATTTACACCAAGGCTGGCCGAGGTTGGGGAAAGCATGTTGTAAAACGTCGAAGTTTGGGGGTTACCATCACCCAGCAGCAGGTAGTGCTTGAGGTAGTCAAGCTGAATGATGGATCAATGGCTGAAAGTTGTGCACCAAATATATTCCCATCAGCTGTCCTCAGACTCGAGGTTAATGTGATAATGATGGTAGAGGAACAGGCAATTCAGCCCAACTTAACCAAGTCAGTGTTTCTGCCCTAAATACGTCTCCTGTCTTCTTTCCCACTTCAGTGTATTTACACCATTCACCTCAACCAATCCCAGTGAGAGCGAGTTCCACAGTCTCGCCACTCTCTGAGTAAAGACATTTCTCCTGACTTCCCCACTGGATTTATTAAAGACCATCTTATATTAATGTGTCCTCGTTATGGGCTTTCCACAAGTATAAATATGGGGCGTCATTCTCCGACCCCCCGCCGGGTCGGAGAATGGCCGTTGGCCGCCGTGAATCCCGCCCCCGCCCCCGCCGAAGTCTCCGCTCCCGGAGATTGGGCGGGGGCGGGAATCCGGCCGCGCCGGTTGGCGGGACCCCCCGCTGGATTCTCCGGCCCGGATGGGCCGAAGTCCCGCCCAGGAATTGCCTGTCCCGCCGACGTAAATCAAAGCTGGTATTTACCGGCGGGACCAGGCGGCGTGGGCGGGCTCCGGGGTCCTGGGGGGGGCGCGGGGCGATCTGACCCCGGGGGGTGCCCCCACGGTGGCCTGGCCCGCGATCGGGGACCACCGATCCGCGGGCGGGCCTGTGCCGTGGGGGCACTCTTTCCCTTCCGCCTCCGCCACGGCCTCCACCATGGCGGAGGCGGAAGAGACCCTCCCCACTGCGCATGCGCGGGAAACTGACAGCGGCCGCTGACGCTCCCGCGCATGCGCTGGGAAACTGACAGCGGCCGCGGACGCTCCCGCGCATGCGCCGCATTTCCGCGCCAGCTGGCGGGGCGGAAATCCCTCCGGCGTCGGCCTAGCCCCTCAATGTTGGGGCTAGGCCGCCAAAGATGCGGAGCCTTCCGCACCTTTGGGCCGGCGCGATGCCCGTCTGATTGGCGCCGGCTTTGGCGCCAGTCAGCGGGCATCCTGCCGTTGGGGGAGAATTTCGCCCATGTTCTCTACATTTAGCCTATCAAACCTCTTAATAATTTTCACGATCTCTGTCAGGCCATCTCTCCCTCTCCTTCTTCAAAAGGACCATTCTGCTTAATCTTTCCTGAGAGATCCTCTCATAATCGCTGCTCATCACCCTGAAAATCTCACATTCTCCCGCATTGCAGCGGTGTCAGGAATGTCTAATTGGCTGTAGAATGCATTGACACATTCCCGAGGTCATGACGAGCGAGTTGGCGTTTTCAGTGCTTCCTGCCTGTGCCGTTTTTGGCAAATGTGAGACCGGAACCGTGCTCCAAAGGGCGATGGAGTTAGAGGCTGTGCAGGGTTTTGGTGTGGGCAAAGGTTTAGGAAGTTGCGATGGAGTCAGTGGTCAGTCGACCAACCGCGGAGGGAATAATGTGCAGGGTGGAGGGGCAGTGCAGTTGCAAAGGGTGTTGCTGAGGATGCTGGGATGATCGCTCCATCCTTATTACGATTCCAGACCAGATCCAACAGCGGCTAGCCACTGGACAGAAACCCCAATATTTCATTGTAATTTTCTAAGACTGTGAGGCAAGGTTACCTCGCTCCAGGAGTGATTTCACAAAGAAATACAGATATCGCATCTTCAAACAAAACTTTGTTACTAACAGTATTAAAATCTTTAACATCAAACCAGAAAATAGCATACAATTACCCCTTACACAATATTACTCAACACAATGAATACAATAGCTCTTCCTTCCTATCTTTATTCCCACTTAAACAACAAGAAAATAGACCATGAGACATAGGAGCAGAATTAGGCCACTCGGCCCATCGAGTCTGCTCCGCCATTCAATCATGGCTGATATTTTCTCATCCCCATTCTCCTGCCTTCTCCCCATAACCCCTGATCCCCTTATTAATCAAGAACCTATCTATCTCTGTCTTAAAGACACTCAGTGATTTGGCCTCCACAGCCTTCTGTGGCAAAGAGTTCCACAGATTCACCACCCTCTGGCTGAAGAAATTCCTCCTCATCTCTGTTTTAAAGGATAGTCCCTTTAGTCTGAGGCTGTGTCCTCTGCTTCTAGTTTTTCCTACAAGTGGAAACATCCTCTCCACGTCCACTCTCTATCCAGGCCTCGCAGTATCCTGTAAGTTTCAATAAGATCCATCTCAGCTCTCAATCCATCCTAAATACCAATGACATGGAAGAATACTTGCTTTAAGAGTTATTCTTTGAAAGTGAACTATCTTGACACAGCTTTACAGAACAGATCTGACTCCTGTCAGAAATTCTGGCTGTATGTCTTCAAAAGCTGTTTCAATTGGCTTGTTTCAGCTCCCTTGTCCTCAGACAAGTCTTCATTGCTTCAAATACTGTTAATCTATTCTTAACTAAACTGCAGAGAACAAAACCTGACATGTGGTACCAGCTTCCTCCACAACAGAACTGAACTGAAAATGCTTTCTCAAAAAGCCTGTTGCCTTAGCTCCGCCCAGCAATGACATCATCTCACCAAGCTGAAAATGAATTAATTCCCCAGGGAATCCCCTTAATCCAAACAAAATTGCAATAGACCAAGCTTTTACGATACTTTAATTGCTCCTAAAACCTTGGTTGTCTTTCAAACTGAGATTCTTTTGAAACATTACTGCAGCAGCCACGCACACTCTCATCCTCACTTCACCAAAGGCCAATAATTCAATAGAACTGAAATTCCTACACCAATCACAGTCCCCCTGCCCCTGGGTCGAAGGGCAAAGGTGGATGCAGTGTGAGGGCCATTAAAACATTATGATAGGAATCAGCTTAGAAATAAAACCAATGACAATTCACAATATATTCCTAACCTTATGTACCTCATTGATGGGATGGTTTCTCCTCTGTTTGTTCAGCTGTCATTAAGGTAGAACAGTAAGCACCCTTTTCGGTCTTTGCCAACTCGCCAAAGGTAAAGGGGCTGCGATTGACTTGCCACCAACTTTGAGAATTATCTCTGCTCGATGCATCATTCAAGGGACAATAAAATCAATAGATGTCCACAATGTATGTGCTAACCTTCGCCCTATCAACCTTCACCCCGTCAACCTTCACCCCGTCAACCCTCAACCCGTAAACCTTCACCCCGTCAACCTTCGCCCCATCAACCTTCACACCGTCAACCCTCACCCCGCCAACCCTCACCCCGCCAACCTTCACCCCGTCAACCCTCAACCCGTAAACCTTCACCCCGTCAACCTTCATCCCATCAATCTTCATCCCGTCAAACATCACACCGTCAACCCTCACCCCGCCAACCTTCACCCCGTCAACCCTCAACCCGTAAACCTTCACCCCGTCAACCTTCATCCCATCAATCTTCATCCCGTCAAACATTACACCGTCAACCCTCACCCCGCCAACCTTCACCCCGTCAACCCTCACCCCGCCAACCTTCACCCCGTCGACCTTTACCTCGTCAACATTCACCTCATCAACCTTCACCCCATCGAGCCACAGCACTTAGGTATTTAACCTCTAAGAAGGCGTTCCAGCAGATTACTGATATATACAAGAAAGCCGGACAGATACTTACAGTAACAGTTTGATTTAAATCAGTTTTCCAGAGGCAACATGGTAGCACAGTGGTTAGCACTGCTGCCTCACGGCGCCGAGGTCCCAGGTTCGATCCCGGCTCTGGGTCACTGTCCGTGTGGAGTTTGCACATTCTCCCTGCGTTTGCGTGGGTCTCACCCCCACAACCCAAAGATATGCAGGGTGGGTGGATTGGCCGCGTTAAATTGCCCCTTAATTGGAAAAATGAATTGGGTACTCTAAATTTATAAAAAAATCAGTTTTCTAGCAGGTCAGGTCTGCTAATTAGGTTCAGAATTGTCCAGCAGGTTGTCTATATGAATCCAGGGACATTGTTTTGTACGTCTGGATAGTAAAAACTTACCTCAATTAACAAAGTATGAATGTAGTTCGGCATCTACACGACTAACTTGTGAGCTGTGAGTGACAGGTGTGGTCAATGTTTCAATGTAATGATGAGGCTGGGGTCAGGTGACCAGAACCTGACCCCAGAGAAAGCCGCTGGATGCTGGCAGCATTAGTTATTTCATTCTTCAGTCTCAGGGTGTGGGATCGCTGGCGCGGACAGAGTTCATTGCCCATCCCTAATTGCCCTTCAGAAGGTGGCGGTGAGCTGTCTCCTTGAACCGCTGCAGTGGTGTAGGTACACCCACAGCGCAGTTAGGGAGGATATTTCCAAATTTCGATCCAGTGACGATGAAGGAAAAATGATACTTTTCCCAGCCAGGATGTCGTGCGACTTGGAGCGGAACTTAAAGGTGGCGGTGTTCCCGTGTGCCTGTTCCACCTGTCCTTCCAGCTAGTCGAGGACACAGGCCTGGAAGGTGCTGTGAAAGCAGACAGGGTTGGTTGCTGAAGTGCACACTGTGCGACGGTGTGTGACAGGAGAGAAGGTGGGGGATAGGGGGCCAATCAAATGGCTGCTTTACCCTGGAACATGTTGAGTTTATAGAGTGTTGCTGGAGTTGCACAGGTCCAGGCAAGTGCAACACAATCCAAATGATTCTGGACTTTGTGGATGACAGAAATTGGGAAGTCAGTCAGTCGATGCAGAATTCCCAATCTCTGGCCTGCTCTCGGGGCCCCAGCGTTTATATGGCTGGGTCAATTCAGTTTCTGGTCAATGGTAACCCCCCCAGCTTGTTGCTTGTTTGTGGGGGAACTATCAATGGTAATGTAGCATGTTAAGTTAGCATGCTAACTCAAGCCTGGCTATTGTCCAGGTCTTGCTGCATTTGGACACAGGCATTACGGGTGGCACAGTGGTTAGCACTACTGTCTCACAGCTCCAGGGTCCCAGGTTCAATTCCTGGCTTGGGTCACTGTCTGTGCGGAGTCTGCACGTTCTCCCCGTGTGTGCGTGGGTTTCCTCCGGGTGCTCCGGTTTCCTCCCACAGTCCAATGACGTGCAGTTAGGTGGATTGGATATGCTATAGTGCCCCTTAGTGCCCAAAAGATTAGATGGGGTTATTGGGCTATGGGGATAGGGTGGAGGCGTGGGGTTAAATAGGGTGCTCTTTTCCAAGAGCCGGTGCAGACTCGATGGGCCGAATGGCCTCCTTCTGCACTGTAAAGTCTATGATTCTATGACACACACTGCTTCAGTATCGGAGCAGCAGGATGGAGCTGAACATTGTGCAGAGGACTTTACATTCTCTCTTCTCACCTTCAGCTGAAAGAAAGTCATTGATGAATCAGCTGAAAATGTTTGGGCTGAGGAACTCCTGCAGTGATGATTACAGAGGTTCCCATGGATGGGAAAATGTTACTGGTCAGGGCTGCACCAATCCTAAGTATGGAATCTTGCCTCCAAGAGTCCAGTGGTCGTGAACAATTCCTGCTCCCGTAAGGCTAACAGCCCATTATTCATCATTAAAAGCGAGCGGTCACTATGCTTCCCTTGTTTCTATAGGGGTCCAAATGAAGGAGGTGGGGTTTTACTGTGTATCTAAATGATGCGCTCCATAATCGACATGGAATGGGGCGAAGCAGGAAATAGCCTTTCCTTCGTCGAAACGTACGGCAAGGCGAGGGGTAAAGAAAAATCACTGGGGATTAAAATCAATGACATGCAGATATAGCAATCACTGATCCCTCTGACAAACACAGCAACGTGAGTAAAATAAGAAGCCTGCAGTTACTGAACAGGATAAAAATGATACAATTAAGAAGCCTTTATTACGACAATCAGAACTGGCCTCGAGGCAAGATTTTGCATCTCAGACTGCACACGCTGCTTCTCGCTTCTTTTATAGCATTGCGACCATCTTCCTAATGACACCAATGTCACCATGATCCAAGAAAAATAGCTTCAACTCTTCAACGAGTCTCTGGAGATGAGTATTGTAACTTTTTTTATGATGTGAAATTAGCTGTCTTGGCTTCTGCACGATTTATAGATGGAAGGACCTTATATATCACAGAAGCGAGCGACAATAAAATGTGCATTATACTCAGCAATTTAAATTTTTGTCAAAATGCACGCGATGCTGGTTAGTAAAGCACAGATGGGGGCATTTGATTAGCGTTCATTACAAACTCAGCTATCACCCTTGAAAGTGTAGCTGTGCTCCAGAATCTGATCACATTCCCTCCCTACTCAAATTGCCCCAAGACACCCGATTGATCCACAAGAGTAATGTTGGGAACATTCTAGCTGAGGATTTAGGTACATTAACTTATTCCAGGGAATTCATTGTCGCTTAAGCAATCGCTTCAATCTATTTGGCTTATGGCTTTATACTTCAGAGCAATACACTAACTGCCTTTAATCCTTTCCCAGTACTATTCTTGGCACCACGCACGCATCATTGGATCCATAGCCCAGGCTGCATTTGCTGTCGCCTTTCTCTCAGGTGTGGGGCTGAATTGGCCAATGAACAGCACGTTCACCGTGCGGCTCAATCCAGCCGCTCAGGTCAGACTAATCCAAATTTGTGAAGAGCGCAGTGGTGGAGTTAATTAGCAATTTCCCCGCAGGAACAGGCCGAGATAGGAAATGGCCAATTGGCCCATCGAAGGTCAGTCTCCCACTCTAACCAGTCCAACTCGACATCCACCACTTAGCAAAGAACCTGTAACGTCTTTGCCTCTGTGACCCTGTCTGGTAAGTTATTCCAGACATTCACCACTCTCAGCAAACATTAACTATTTCAATAATTTCAGAATTATGCCCTTTGGTTCCAACTCGCTCGGTTCTAATAGAGGGCATTCTTTACAGGACCATATGTATGTACAACATACAGGAGGGCATCGGGCTCACCACATGGTGAGGCCGCACCGGGGGTATTGTGGTCAGTTCCGGTCGCCTTGCTATAGGAAAGATGTTACTAAACTGGAGAGACTGTAGAAGAGATTTACAAGGATGTTGTCAGGACTCGAGGGACTGAGTTACAGGGAGAGAGTGGACAGGCTGGGACATTTTTCTTTGCAGGGTAGGAGATTGAGGGGTGATCTTATAGAGGTGGATAAGACCATGAGAGGCATGAATAGGCTGAACACACTCAGTCTTTCTCCCAGGGTTGGGGAATCGAGAACTCGAGGGCATAGGTTGAAGTTAAGAGGGAAAGGAATTACTGGGAACCTGAGGCACAACTTATTTTGTGGAATTAATTGTGTGGAATGAGCTGCCGGAGGAAGTGGTTTAGGGAGGGACATTGACAACATTTAAAAGGCATTTGGACAGATACATAGATAGGAAAGGTTTAGAGGGATTATGGGCCTAATGTAGGCAAATGGGGTTAGCTTAGATGGGCTTATGGGTTGGCATGGACCAGTTTGGCCGATTCTATGATCGGGGCAAAACCAATTCAAAACTAATCCCTTAGACTCTCCGTACAGCCCTTATTTTCACAGCTGCATATGAAATACACTCTTAAAAAATACCATGTAAGCTGCCTCAACTACTACCTGTGGAAGGATATTCAACACACCAACAATAACCTTGACTAAATCAAAGCAAAAAAATGTTTGAAACACTCAGCAGGGCGGGCGGCGTCTGTAGAGAGAGTTAAACAGGCGTCAAATTAATTTCCTCAGTCACAATGGAAATCAGCCCAGTATCTCAGGCCGTACGGCCTAGCTATTGTTTTCCATTCCTTGTATCATCCAGGTGAATCTATAGCACAACCTCTCGATGTTTTTAATACCCTTTCAACACTGAGCTGTCTGAAACAGTAGAGAGCTCACTAATCAGGGAGGGATAAAGCTTGTGTGGAGCATAACTCCCAGTCTAGATTAGTCGGGGTGAATGCCTGCCACCAAATGTAATGCAGAATATACTGCATTCCTTATTTACGTCATTTAATATTTCCCTTCCTCAGCTCTCCGCCCAGAATGCTAACATTGAGTTTCTCAAATCCTTGGTCGTCTACAGACTGGCTCCACACTGTCTCCACACTGTCTCCATTGGCTCCCACTGTCTCCACTGGCTCCACACTGTCTCCACTGGCTCCACACTGTCTCCACTGGCTCCACACTGTCTCCACTGTCTCCGCACTGTCTCCACTGTCTCCACACTGTCTCCACACTGTTTCCACTGTCTCCACACTGTTTCCACTGTCTCCACACTGTCTCCATTGTCTCCACACTGTCTCCACTGGCTCCACACTGTCCCCACTGTCTCCACACTGTCTCCACACTCTCTCCACTGGTTCCACACTGTCTCCACTGTCACCACACTGTCTCCACTGTCGCCACACTGTCTCCACTGTCTCCACACTGTCTCCATTGTCTCCACACTGTGTCTCCACACTGTCCCCACTGTCTCCACACTGTCTCCACTGTCTCCACACTGTCTCCACTGTCTCCACACTGTCTCCACTGTCTCCACACTGTCTCCACACTGTCTCCACTGTCTCCACACTGTCTCCACTGTCTCCACACTGTCTCCACTGTCTCCACACTGTCTCCACTGTCTCCACTGTCTCCATTGTCTCCACTGTCTCCACACTGTCTCCACTGTCTCCACTGTCTCCACTGTCTCCATTGTCTCCACTGTCTCCACACTGTCTCCACTGTCTCCACACTGTCTCCACACTGTCTCCACTGTCTCCACACTGTCTCCACACTGTCTCCACTGGCTCCACTGTGTCTCCACACTGTCTCCACACTGTCCCCACTGTCTCCACTGTGTCTCCACACTGTCTCCACTGTCTCCACACTGTCCCCACTGTCTCCACTGTGTCTCCACACTGTCCCCACTGTCTCCACACTGTCTCCACACTGTCTCCACACTGTCTCCATTGTCTCCACTGTCTCCACACTGTCTCCATTGTCTATACTGTCTCCACACTGTCTCCACTGTCTCCAGTGTACCTGAATGCCTCTCGTGCCTGTGGCCAGAATTGAACTCTTTCCCAATGCTGAGTTAATGTCATAAGGCCTCCCCCAGTCCAATTAGTGTGGACTCGGAGGGCTGGGCCAGGCGGAAATAGCTATTTCAAAGGTGCTGGTGAGGATCACAGAGCCAGCGGCAGGGAGTGAGGCCTAAACTCATCGACAAACCTGGGATTCAGAGATCCAGGCACCACTTTTAAAGAATATCCCAATCTCAAAATTCCCGCCCGCCTGCCCCGCACATCGGGAATCGGGAACCCCAACAGACAAGGGAAACACCCCAAACCTCCCAACACAGAGGGCCAACCCCCCTCCCAACACTCAATGTTTGGTCACCCCCCACACCACACACACGTCAGGGTGTCCCTGCCCCCCCCCTTTCCTCGCCAGCTTCGGGACCCCCCCCCCACCACCATTCTAAGTACCGCCTCTGCCGTGCAGGCACAACACCTTCTCCCCACCCCACACATAATGGGAACCCCCCCCCCCACCCCCCGATGGGCCTCCCTAAAGGCCCCGCCCCTGGCCTCACTCCCTGGCATTCCCAGAGCACTGCCCAGCCATGTCCCTCACGACCCGGGGGTGATACCCATCTCCGCACCTCCGGCTGGGTCATCACGAATGGTTTCCGTTTTTGGAAATTGGTCATGATTCCCGCCGACAAACGGGCCTTGGGAAAGTCCGGCCTGGGCCTTTCCCTACATTTCCTCATCGCTGAAATGACAATTACCCCATTGCCCCCAGGTCCATTGCAAGCTTCCCTCTGCCAGTCCTATCCTTACACCTACACAATGTCGGAGATTAAACATGTTAGAACTCATCCAAACAGTCCCGAAACTCTTTCATCTGCTCAGGAACAACTTCATGTGTAACAAATTAATATTGAAGTTTGATGAACCCCGTCTAATGCTGCTGCCCTGAGACAGCCTGTGGGAGAAATCATTAGTGCAAATATTTGTAGCAATGTCGGATGAAGAACACATGGAGAAACTGTCACCTGCTAACTGTGCGATGACGTTTTTCCTTCTATTATTGATTGGGAATGAGCATCGGTATCAAGGCCCAATTACCTCCAGACGGTGGGACAACGTCTCACCCTCCCTAGTGGGGTCTCAGCCTGGTTTGTACGTCTAGATTCCTTACTCAACATCCCTTCCTCAAGTCGCAGTCATTATTTAAATACCACATGGTCAATATGTCTGATACGCACTGGGTGAGTTCCCCTCTGAGTTTGATTCGAGAGACCCAGATTCATGTCGCGCTGTGCAGTCTGAACTCTTCCTTCACCTGATTGCAGCTTTGGATTCGACCAAGGGATTTTATATCTGGAATATTCTCACTCAAGAGAGAAGGCTGGGAAATTGAACATCTTTTTTCTTCCACAACTGTCCTCCAGCATCTGCATCAATGTACGTCATTTTGGCAATGTCCCATCATCTGTGAATTTGGATCCATGTGAAAACCCTCTCCCCAGTGGAAGCAGTGAATGCGCACACGTGTGTAGCAGTGATGCACAAAAGATGAGAAGCAGAACTCTAAAATAGTACACAGTCTCTTGCTCAGTAGCTAAACCTTAGTGGGACATTTTTCTAACTCCCCCCATGGACTATTGAGTACTCCAGCTATAATAATTATGTGTGCATTAAGAGAATGGCTGACATAGTTCCTGAGTACATGCAAGCTGCAATATATTTGGTGTAATGTTTTCAGCTTTTGCTTCTAGGATTCTAAGCTCCCAAGCCTTGGATTCATGGCAAATCCCCACTCCCTGTAACTTCAAGAGAGTCTCTCCCCACCTGAGAGACCTCAGGCAGCTTCTGGTAAGCTACCTGGACTAATGTCATGGCCGGTCATCAGGCAACTATTTTATTCAAATTTATTGGGATTAACCAACTCTACAGCACACCTTGCCCATCTTCAAGAGCAGGAAAATACCACAGCAGACTTTAATCTAAGTTTCACAAAGTGAACGAATTAAACTATGAAGTGAATAACCTAATGTTTCCTGGTGACTGCGCAATGACGAGCGATTGACTAGACTATTAAACCTGGAGTTTAAAAGAATGAGAGGTGATCTCGTTGATACATACAACATTCGTCCGAGATCAGGCATTAGGCCATACGGCATTCCTAAGGAGCCAGACAGGGTAGGCACTGAGGAATCTTCCGGATCGGGGAATCTACAACAGCTCACAGTCTCACAACAAGAGGACAGCCATTTTGGGTTGCCCACCTTTGGAAGGCAGAGGTCGATAGATTTGGGGGTACTAAAGGAATGAAGAAATTTGGGAAGAGAGCAGGAAGGAGGAGATGGGTTAGAAGATTAGCTTATTGACAGACTCAAGGGGCTGAATGGTGGACTCCAGCTTGGGCGGCACGGTGACACAGTGGTTAGCACTGCTGCCTCACAGTGCCCGGGACCTGGGTTCAATTCCCGGTTCGATTCCGACTTCAGGTGACCGTCTGTGTGGAGTCTGCACGTTCTCCCCGTGTGTGCGTGGGTTTCCTCCGGGTGCTCCGGTTTCCTCCCACAGTCCAAAGATGTGCAGGTTAGGTGGATTGGCCGTGATAAATTGTCCCCTTAATGTATAAAAGATTAGGTGGGGTCACAGGGATAGGGTGGGGAGTAGGCCTGGGTAGGGTGCCCTTTCAGAGGTTTGGTGTAGACTCGATGGGCCGAATGGCCACCTTCCGCACTATAGCGGGTCTATGATTCTATTTCTTAGATTGTCCATTGGGATACAAGAAGATGATATTCCAGTCGAGTTTCAAATATCATCAACTATATCACAGTTATCCAGATAGAGGATATAGATAAGGTTATAGATATTTATTCACCTTGTATTTAATAGTTTTTGTGACGATGGAAGATAGTGTTATCTTTTCTGTGACAATTCTAATCAGGTTAACCATCGAGAAGATCAATTTAATGAAAGTTCAGCAGAAAGTTTAATAGAAGGGGCTGGTTTAGCGCAGTGGGCTAAACGGCTGGCTTGTCAATGCAGAACAAGGCCAAAACACGGTTCAATTCCCGTACCAGTCTCCCTGAACAGGCGCTGGAATGTGGCGACTAGGGGCTGTTCACAGTAACTTCATTGAAGCCTACTTGTGACAATAAGCGATTTTCATTCGGGACAGGGACATCTCCAGTACTGGAAAATATAAAACACAAACAGAGGTAGGTTCTTTACGCAAAGAGTAGTGAGGCCGTGGAATGCCCTACCTGCAACAGTAGTGAACTCGCCAACATTGAGGGCATTTAAAAGGTTATTGGATAAGCATATGGATGATAATGGCATAGTGTAGGTTAGATGGCTTTTGGTTTTTTGACTTCCCATGTCGGTGCAACATCGTGGGCCGAAGGGTCTGTACTGCACTGTATCGTTCTATGTTCTATCCCAGGCAATGTCCAGTCAAGTTCTGAGCGAGCACTGCTATGTCCGCCGGTCAGTGCTGAGGGAGTGCCGCACTGTCAGAGGGTGAGAGCTGAGGAAGTGCTGCGCTGTCAGAGGGTCAGTACTGAGGGAGCGCTGCACTGTCAGAGGGTCAGTGCTGAGGGAGTGCCGCACTGTCAGAGGGTCAGTACTGAGGGAGTGCTGCACTGTCAGAGGGTCAGTACTGAGGGAGCGCTGCACTGTCAGAGGGTCAGTGCTGAGGGAGTGCCGCACTGTCAGAGGGTCAGTACTGAGGGAGTGCCGCACTGTCAGAGGGTCAGCACTGAGGGAGTGCCGCACTGTCAGAGGGTCAGTACTGAGGGAGTACTGCACTGTCAGAGGGTCAGTTCTGAGGGAGTGCCGCACTGTCAGAGGGTCAGTGCTGAGGGAGTGCCGCACTGTCAGAGGGTCAGTGCAGAGGGAGCGCTGCACTGTCAGAGGGTCAATATTGAGGGAGTGCTGCACTGTCAGAGGGTCAGTACTGATGGAGTGCTGCACTGTCAGAGGGTCAGTACTGAGAGAGTGCTGCACTGTCAGAGGGTGAGTACTGAGGGAGTGCCACACTGTCAGAGGGTCAGTACTGAGGGAGTGCTGCACTGTCAGAGGGTGAGTACTGAGGGAGTGCTGCACTGTCAGGGGGTCAGTACTGAAGGAGCGCCGCACTGTCAGAGGGTCAGTACTGAGAGAGTGCTGCACTGTGGGAGGCTCAGTACTGAGGGAGTGCTGCACTGTCAGTGGGTCAGTACTGGGGGAGTGCCGCACTGTCAGAGGGTCAGTACTGAGGGAGTGCTGCACTGTCAGAGGGTCAGTACTGAGGGAGTGCTGCACTGTCAGAGGGTCAGTACTGAGGGAGTGCTGCACTGTCAGAGGGTCAGTACTGAGGTAGTGCTGCACTGTCAGACGGTCAGTACTGAGGGAGTGCCGCACTGTCAGAGAGTCAGTACTGAGGGAGTGCTGCACCGTCAGAGGGTCAGTACTGAGGGAGTGCCGCACTGTCAGAGGGTCAGTACTGAGGGAGTGCTGCACTGTCAGAGGGTCAGTACTGAAGGAGTGCTGCACTGTCAGATGGTCAGTACTGAGGGAGTGCCGCACTGTCAGAGAGTCAGTACTGAGGGAGTGCTGCACTGTCAGAGGGTCAGTACTGAGGGAGTGCTGCACCGTCAGAGGGTCAGTACTGAGGGAGTGCTGCACTGTCAGAGGGTCAGTACTGAGGGAGTGCCGCACTGTCAGAGGGTCAGTACTGAGGGAGTGCCGCACTGTCAGAGGGTCAGTACTGAGGGAGTGCTGCACCGTCAGAGGGTCAGTACTGAGGGAGTGCTGCACTGTCAGAGGGTGAGTACTGAGGGAGTTCTGCCAGTGTGAAGCAGATTGAGGAATATATCAGCACTCACAGCTCCTCGTTGTATCGAGCTCTTTGTTTGTCTAAGTTGCCCAGATGACATTTTGAACAATATTTGTATTAGATTTTAAATGAAAAGCTCTGGTCTTGCTCTGTAATGTCCTGGTGTGCGTGTAATCATGAGCATCTCCTGATAGTGAGATGATCTCTGGTGTTTGTTTGACACGTGGAGAAACATGCCCTGGGTTTGTCTGGTCCCGTTTAATAAGCAACAGATTCATTCAACCATTTCAGAATAAAATATTGATATTTTTCCCAATGGTTATGGTGGTGGTGGAGTGAGAGAAAACAAGTGACTCGAGGAGGGGTTGGGCGGACGGTGAGAAAGGAAATTTTGCAATGGTTGAGTGGAGAGGAAAGGAGATTGTTAAAATGTAATTAAATAAACCAAATAACCAAACAAATGCAGCTGCACAATGTGATTAACACCTGAGCAATGATTGTGAGGCTTGCAAAGAGTGCAGAGGAGATTTACCAGCTTGGCATTGGCGATGAGAGGCTGTTCGACATGGAGCCAGCGACAGGGAACTGGATTATTCTCATCGAGTCCTGGGAAGAGGCAAATCCTTCCTGCCCAAATCCTTACAGCAGAGAGGGTTGAAGGGATTTCATAATCACGTTCAAAATCGTGAAGGGTTCTGAGAGAATAAATCAGGAGGAATTGTTTCCACTGGCAAGCGGGGCTCAGGAACCAGGGAGTAGGATCATTGGCAAAAACTGCAGGGGGCGGATGAGAAATTATTTGGTCCCGTGTCACGATCTGGACTGGAAAGGGGAGCTGAACCCCCTCCGGGAATTTCAATGGGATAACTACTTCACAAGGGAAGAAATTTCAGAGCTACCTTTAATGTCGTAAAATGGACCAAGAAGGAAAGATTACATCAGGTGACCAAAGGCTTGGTCAGGAAGTTGGGATTTAAGGAGCATTTTAAAGGGAGAGAGGGCCTAGGCAGCACGGTGGCACAGTGGTTAGCACTGCAGTCTCACGGCGCCGAGGTCCCAGATTCGATCCTGGCTCTGGGTCACTGTCCGTGTGAAGTTTGCACATTCTCCCCGTGTCTGCGTGGGTTTCGCCCCCACAACCCAAAGATGTATAGGGTAGGTTGATTGCCCATGCTAAATTGCCCCTAAATTGTAAAAAAAAAATGAATTGGGTACTCTAAATTTATTTTTTTTTAAAAGGAAGAGAGGGACGTAGAGAAGCGGAAATTTGCATAGAGAGATACGGAAAGAGAAACCTCAGCACAGAGATCTTGGAGATTTGTGCGGTTGGAGGAAACAAAAGATGTTTGGGGGCGGGGGGGGTGGTTGGGTGAGGGGCAAAAATCCCCCACAGGGAGGGGCGAAACCATGGAGGGATTTACAAACGAGGAATTTTAAAACTGAGGGATTGGTTGATTGGGAGCTAATGTAGGTCAGCGAGCTCAGGGATGGATCCGCCTTGGCTGTGAAGCCTCTTGCAGTTGAATATCTTGCAGTGAGTGATTGCCCATGGGTTAGGCTGCCGCTTGAGGAATGGCGACTGGTGGCGATTCTGGGGGAAGGGTGGGTTTCTGGAACTCGTACCTCAAGGATATCGGTCACGCCTTAGAGGAATTGGAGGAGCAAAGTGGAAATATGGGAATGTAAAAACGTGTTGTGAGACGGATAATCTGAATGCAGAGGTTGGAGGCCGCTACATACCTGGTGCTCTCTAGTGGCTCTGTTATTCCAGTCAGTTACTAACAGCGTCACACAGACACTGCTGTCATTCGCTGATAGCTAAGGAATTCAGACACATCCTCAAAGCCAAACACACAGGTTAAAGTCTGGGCCCCTCTCACACACGGCCCAGCTAGCCTTTCATCCTCTTTCATTTAGAGCTGCTTTTCGAAAAGAGAAAGAGAGGAAAGAATGGTTTGCAGGTAATCGCACGGACACAGGCAGATGCGACCTCCCTTCAAGTAAGAGGTCAGGGTGGTCATTTGTTTAACATGCGCTGCACAGTCGGAATATTCTGCATCGACGCCAGCTGCACATTTTCTGAATCATTGGAGCGTTTGATCCGTGACTCTGCTGTCTTAAAGCCGTAGTACTGACGCTTTGCAGGAATGCTGGTCCCAAATTGGGGCTGAGGGACCACTGGTGTTACTTGGAGCAGGTGCTCCCTCATGGCGGCACTCAGAATCAAATTCCCAGTCACATTCCTCACACAAGGAAAATATCCTGCCTGTTTCGATACTCCACAGGTCAGACACAAAGCTACGAACTGGGAGCAGAAGGAGGCCGCCGGCCCTCGATTAGATCGTGGCTGATCTGATAGTAAACTTCAACCCCACATTCCTGCCTATTCCCCGGGATCGAGTTGGAGACGTTCAGCTCCAGAATGGTCCTGGGGGTGAGCTTTGGCTGGATGTTTCTGAGGAGGTCGTGGGTTCCGGTCCCTCGCCCGAGATTCGAGCACAAAAATCACAGCTGACACTACGGGAGGGCCGCTTGTCGAGGTATCAAAACTGAGGCCTCGTCTGCCCCTCTCGGGGGGCGGGGGGGACAGGAAAGATCCCGCGGCAGTAGGTTGAAGAAGAGAAGGGAAATTATGTCTGGTACCCTGACCAATAGTTGTCCCTCAACCAACATGAGTAAAAAAAGATTCCCGGGTCATTCTCACCTGGCGGATGGTTCTGTGGACAGATTGGTTGCTGTGGTACCCACATTTCGGTAGTGCCTCCTGCATCGACACCCTCTGAGGTGTCATAAAGACACTGAAGAAATGAAAGTTTTCTTTGCAATGTCTCAGGTCAGTTTTTGCCAATCATTGTCCATCCTCCAGCAGGAAGTGGATCAGCGGAATTCAAACAACTAGGGCGGGATTGTCCGATCGCCGACAGCGAGATTGCGTTTGCCGATCGGCCGGAGAATCCTTTTTTACGCCGGAATCCGATCCTCCGCCCCCTGAAAAACGGTGAACTCGGGGAGGAGCCCGCGTGCCTTTTGTGGACGAGCTCAGGACGTCACCTGTGGTGCTCCCCCGATGCTCCGTCCCCGATGGGCCGAATCCCCGACGGCGCCGGGCGTGTGTGCTGACACCGATCAGGGACCTCACGTGGCAGCTGCGGACTGTGTCCAGCGCCACCACAGTCGGGGGGGAGGGGAGCCGTTCCGCCAGCAGGGGGGCACTTCAGCAGGGGCTGGGGGTGGTGAGGGGAGGGGTTACAGGGGGGCAATGTTTGGTCCGCGTGTGGCCGGCGCTATGTCGTACGGCGAGGCCACCGCAGGCTGCTGCCGTCCGCAAGCGCGGCCACGGACACGGCAATTCTGCGACTGTATCGGCAGGTAAAGCTGGGGGCTTTACGCCGCGCGGCTGCAAGCCCCCCCCCCCCCACCGGGCGGTGCGTCAGTCAGGGTTGGGCGCCGATTTTGCCGTTGTAAATCGCCCGCCAAAATCTCCAATTGAGCCGACACTTTGTCGCTGAAACAGAGAAGCCAGCCCATAATGCCCAAATTGGAATATAAACGCCCACTTGGCTTCACCCACCATTCACAAACCCACCCCCCACCCCCCGACACCTCGTAGACACAGAACCAACAGCTGGAAGAACAGTAATATGAAGATGTCCCAAAGTGTGTGACAGACAGTGAAAGATGTTTGAAGTGTAAAGTAGGAATGCTGACAGCCAATTTGCACACAGCAAGCTCTCTCACAAATGGGACAATAATTTGATCATCTGTTTTTTTAAAGTGTTGGTTGAGGAATAAATATTGCCTGGGTGAGATATCCTTTGTTCTTCTTCAAAAGAGCGCCGGGGAATCGATTAGGATAAGCTGAGGGTGCAGACAGAGCTTCACTTTGCCGACTCACCCCAAAGGCAGCGGCTCCAGTACTGCTGGCCCCCCCTCGGTGCAGCACTGGGCGGATGATGTGCGCAAGTCTCCGCTGTGAGGCCTGAACCGCCAACCTGCTGGCTCGGAGGCGAGGGGGCTGCCCCCAGATCCACAAGGCACCCCCCCAGAGAGTCACGCCTGGCACCGACTTGTCCCCCACGTAACTCAGCAACACGCCAGGCGGTTATGCCAGCTTGTCAAAAAATGATTCCTTTTCTACGAATGAATCCTCATTCTTTCTGCGATAAAAAAAAATGCAGGCGTACATTTCCGAAGCCAGATTTTGTTTTCTTTGCAGAGAAGCAGAAGGTTTCCCTGCATGATCAAAAAATACAGATGGTAAGAGGAATTCTGTCAGGAAGACATATTTTTAGCAGACTCCCCGCCTGCAGTGGTAGTTGGAACATTGCTGCCCTGAACAGCAGTTAAACAGTCACAACAAGCTCACTAAACCTCTTACCTGTGAAAGGCTCGGCTCCGATCACACCTGAAGATGCAGCTTTACATACCACCGCCCTGGCCCTGGGTGCCAGGCACAAGGGCTTTCGCCCTCTTCACCCTAAGTGTAATGCTCGTTAAATGGGGTGCTTGGGGTGAACATGCGTGAGTGTCACGTGCAGATTTCGCCACCCCGCCCCCCCCCCAGCGACAGAGGGGGAGGGGAGGTGACGGGAGGCTGAGGAGAGGGAAAGATTCAGAGAGTTTCACAATCTTTCCCAAAGCGATTTGCAGATTTAGGTGTTTAGTCACAGAGACGGAGAAGCCAATGTGTGGGCAGCAAGTCCCAGCAGACAGCTATGAGATGAACGACGAGATAGATCATCTGTTTTAGTGATGTTGGTGGAGGGATATTGATCAGGACATTGGCAAGTTTGCCAATATCATCTCACAATGTACTCCCCTCAGTCAACTCTCTCTCTCTCCATCCTTTATGCTTTATAAAACATCTCCATGTCTCTTCTGCACCTGTGTCCGAGATCAGCGCTTCAATCCCCATTTGGTGATTAACATTAGGATCCAGTCCTGGGTGACAGACACAACAAAGCTGAACAGCTGCGAAATCGAGGCAGATTCTGCCGTGTGCATCTTCTAACCAGGCAGAATTAAAGCCAGGATTCCTGGACTGACATTAATAAAACTGACAGCTGATTGATGAACATAATTAAAGCCTGCTCTTTGAAGGAGCATTTCATGCGTGCCTGACAGTGAATAATGGCTCTCTTGGCCTTCGACTAACTCCATGCTTTTTGTGTTAATAAGCCTGGGTAAAGGATTCCTCACTGTGTCTAACCCAACACACCCTACCCATTATAACCACAGGAAACACAAACTGCATTTCGCAACCACGTCCCAAAGTTACCACAAGAGCCGAGTCAGTCGGAGTGTGCGGGGGTGTTGGAGTGGGATGGGTTTGGAGAGGTAGGCCCACAGCCTTCCTCATTCCTCATGGTCACTGGATAACAATCAGGAGCGGGAATCCTGCCGAATATTCCACTCTCAAAGGCCAACATGGTTGGCCCTCAGTGCAGACTGCTGCCCTGCCTAATGTGGCACTGGCGTCTGATCCTCCCACTCTCTCACTGCACACTGCCTCCCTCTCATATACCAACCCACATTCCGTCACTTCATCCTGTTGTGTTCTGCTCCTTCGTGGAGCATAAGCTGCTTCCTTGATGTATGCTTTGACAAAGGAAGGTCCAGACTTTGTAATGAGTTCAATATGTTTATTGAACTATTAACACAGTTCTTAAATGAGTTTGACTCTCCTGCTAATCTAACTGTAGTAACTCAGTCTAACTAAACCAGTCTGCTCTAAGCCATGTGCTGGGTGTGATGCTTCTGATCAACCCTGATGTACTCTCTAGTTGTGGGTCTGTGGAAAGGGGCAGAGCATGTGTGCCCTGTCCTATTTGGGTTGTGAAATGCCCCCTGATGTGTTGGGTGTTCTGGATCACATACAGGTCACCAACACTTGAAGTAGTGCAACCCTATTTTATTAAAAGGTTAACTATTTAAACATACTTGAACTGTGGGTAAATACGATAGTAGCTTTTACTGAAGACCTTTGCCTTGTCCTAACCAGTTGATGCACTCAGCACATGGTGAATGTCTGTGTTGCAGGCTGTGAGCTCTGTGCTCCTAGCTAGCTGCAACTCGAATGAGCGGGAACTCTGATGCCCCCTGTCTTTATAGTGCGTGTGTTCTCACTGGTGATTGGCTGCAGTGTTGTGTATGTTGATTGGTCCCACTGTGTGTCCATCAGTGTGTGTCTGCACCATGATATACAGGTGGATATTATGACACCCCCTTGTGATAATGCCACCTCTGGGTGTCCTGATTACTCATTGGTTGTGGCCTGTTGTAATGACCCATTGGCTGTATGTCTGCATGTCATGACATCTCTGGTGCTCCCTCTAGTGGTCGTATTGTATTTACATTAACCCCTTGTGTACATACAGTGATGCATATCACCACAAATCCCACCTCTATATCCTATCTCTCTCCCTTTAGAGCTTCCTTCCACACTCTTTACACACCTTATCCCCGTTCTCCTCTCTCTGTAATATCCTGCTTGGGACCGGTGGGGTGGGAATGTTTGTATTCTCTGTGCTGCGTGTGGAGTACGGTCTACCCCCTCGGGGTGGGGTATCTCACATTCCCAGTGTGTCGGCCAGTAAGTCACTGACCAAGCAGAGACCTGGTAGGGGTCTATTGGGAAATCTATATATATTGTTTGTAAATAAAACTTTGACTAGTTTTTACTCTGTGTGGGCTCCCATGTCCTTATTAAACCCTCTCTCTGTGTTTCCCACTACACTGCCCTTCTTCCAGTGCCTAGAATCCCGACCGTGCAGGAGGACACCATTCGGCCCATTAAGTCTGCACTAACATTTCAAAAGAGAATCCTGCCTCGGCCCACCCTCCCGCCCCATCACCGTAGCCCCACCTAACCCGCCCACCTTTGGACACGAAGGGCAATTTATCACGGTCGATCCACCTAAGCTGCACGTCTTTGGACTGAGGGAGGAAACCGGAGCACCCGGAGGAAACCCACGCAGACACGGGGAGAACGTGCAGACTCTGCACAGACAGTGACCCAGCGGGGAATCGAACCTGGGACCCTGGCACTGTGAAGCAACAGTGCTAACCACTGTGCTACCTTGCTGGCCCACTGTTATGTAGGAAACAAAGCAAGAAGCAAAAAATAGGGGCTGGTTTAGCACAGGGCTAAAGAGCTGGCTTTTAAAGCAGACCAAGTCAGGCCAGCAGCAAGGTTCAATTCCCCAAACAGGCGCCGGAATGTGGCGACTAGGGGCTTTTCACAGTAACTTCATTTGAAGCCTACTTGTGACAATAAGCGATTTTCATTTTTCATTTTCATATCAATAGGATGGCCTGATGTTTTTATTGATGTTTGTTGGGGGGTTAGCCAATAGACTGTGGCGAACACGCCAAAGACCCCCCCCTACCCCTCCCCTTCTTTTAACAGTGACTGTGGGATGTAGGAGGGCAGATCAGACCAGGGTTTAATATCTCGCCTGTGAGGGGGTCGCATCTCAACCAATGCGGCACTCCCTCAGTACTGACCCTCTGACAGTGCGGCACTCCCTCAGTACTGATCCTCTGACAGTGCGGCGCTCCCTCAGTACTGACCCTCTGACAGTGCAGCACTCCCTCAGTACTGACCCTCAGACAGTGCGGCACTCCCTCAGTACTGACCCTCTGATAGTGCGGCACTCCCTCAGTACTGACCCTCTGACAGTGCGGCACTCCCTCAGTACTGGCCCTCTGACAGTGCAGCACTCCCTCAGTACTGACCCTCTGACAGTGCAGCACTCCGTCAGTACTGACCCTCTGACAGTGCAGCACTCCCTCAGTACTGACCTTCTGACAGTGCAGCACTCCCTCAGTACTGACCCTCAGACAGTGCGGCACTCCCTCAGTACTGACCCTCTGACAGTGCGGCACTCCCTCAGTACTGACCCTCTGACAGTGCGGCACTCCCTCAGTACTGACCCTCTGACAGTGCAGCATTCCCTCATACTGACCCTCTGACAGTGCAGCACTCCCTCAGTACTGACCCTCTGACAGTGCGGCACTCCCTCAGTACTGACCCTCTGACAGTGCAGCACTCCCTCAGTACTGACCCTCTGACAGTGGGGCACTCCCTCAGTACTGACCCTCTGACAGTGCGGCACTCCCTCAGTACTGACCCTCTGACAGTGCAGCACTCCCTCAGTACTGACCCTCTGACAGTGCGGCACTCCCTCAGTACTGACCCTCTGACAGTGCAGCACTCCCTCAGTACTGACCCTCTGACAGTGCAGCACTCCCTCAGAACTGACCCTCTGACAGTGCAGCATTCCCTCAGTACTGACCCTCTGACAGTGCAGCATTCCCTCAGTACTGACCCTCTGACAGTGCAGCATTCCCTCAGTACTGACCCTCTGACAGTGCAGCATTCCCTCAGTACTGACCCTCTGACAGTGCAGCATTCCCTCAGTACTGACCCTCTGACAGTGCAGCATTCCCTCAGTACAGACCCGCTGACAGTGCGGCACTCCCTCAGTACTGACCCTCTGACAGTGCGGCACTCCCTCAGTACTGACCCTCTGACAGTGCGGCACTCCCTCAGTACTGACTCTCTGACAGTGCGGCACTCCCTCAGTACTGACCCTCTGACAGTGCGGCACTCTCTCAGTACTGAACCTCTGACAGTGCAGCACTCCCTCAGCACTGACCCTCTGACAGTGCGGCACTCCCTCAGTACTGAACCTCTGACAGTGCGGCACTCCCTCAGTACTGACCCTCTGACAGTGCAGCACTCCCTCAGTACTGACCCTCTGACAGTGCAGCCCTCCCTCAGTACTGACCCTCTGACAGTGCGGCACTCCCTCAGTACTGACCCTCTGACAGTGCAGCACTCCCTCAGTACTGACCCTCTACAGTCGCACTCCCTCAGCACTGACCCTCTGACAGTGCGGCACTCCCTCAGTACTGAACCTCTGACAGTGCGGTACTCCCTCAGTGCGACACTGGAAGCTTCAGTTCAGAACGTGTGATTCAGTATCAAGAGTGGCATTTGCATCATCAATGTTCTGACTCAGAGGTGAATCCATTACTAACAGAGGTATCACTAACCCACAACGCAAGCCCCTCCGGCATGTGTTCCTTGGGGAGGGAATCGTTTGCTAATCCATACACGGGTGCCTCTCAAACCTTCTTACCTGCAATTGTCCCAGTCTCGAGTGACAGCGTTTCAACCTCGAAACAACCAATCACTGGACAATAAAATTTCACCAAAGCTAGCAATCCTGATGATTTCCAGCCTTCTTCAGAGGAGCCAGTGATAAGAAGCTTATTCTGCCCAAGTCAATGAGACATCTCTCTTTATTGGGCATCTTTGTCTAATATTAGTCACCAACCCCAGGTTAAGTCTGCTGGAGAGCTCCCATTAATTGTACACATCTCTCACTTGGTACCGCCTGAGAGCAAATTGTTCCAATCGTTCCACGGCCTCACCCCTCCTCGTCTCCACATCCCTCCAGCCCCACGTCCCTCCAACTGTGGCCTGCTGTGCCCCCTCAAATCCCTCCACCCCAGCACAGGGAAGACCATGCCTCCATCCACTTCGAGGCTAAGCTCTGGAATTCCCTTCCCAAATCTTCTCTTCTCTCCCTATAAGAACGGCATGCTTGCCTTCATTGGCCGGGGCATTGAGTATAAGAATTGGCAAGTCATGTTGCAGCTGTATAGAACCTTAGTTAGGCCACACTTGGAGTATAGTGTTCAATTCTGGTCGCCACACTACCAGAAGGATGTGGAGGCTTTAGAGAGGGTGCAGAAGGGAATTACCAGGATATTGCCTGGTATGGAGGGCATTAGCTATGAGGAGCGGTTGAATAAACTCGGTTTGTTCTCACTGGAACGACGGAGGTTGAGGGGCGACCAGATAGAGGTCTACAAAATTATGAAGGGCATAGACAGAGTGGATAGTCAGAGGCTTTTCCCCAGGGTAGAGGGGTCAATTACTAGGGGGCATAAGTTTAAGGTGAGAGGGGCAAGGTTTAGAGTAGATGTACGAGGCAAGTTTTTTTTACAGAGGGTAGTGGGTGCCTGGAACTCGCTACCGGAGGAGGTGGAGGAAGCAGGGACGATAGTGACATTTAAGGGGCATCTTGACAAATACATGAATAGGATGGGAATAGAGGGATACGGACCCAGGAAGTGTAGAAGATTGTAGTTTAGTTGGGCAGCATGGTCGGCACGGGCTTGGAGGGCCGAAGGGCCTGTTCCTGTGCTGTACTTTTCTTTGTTCTTTGTTCCATTAAAACTTTAAAAGCCAAACACTGTTTATCCAGACGTCCTGTCACCTGTCCTTCAGCTCCGCATCAATCTTGTTTTCCGATTACACGGCTGTGGGGTGCATTGGAGTGTTTGCTGCATCGAGGGTGATAATTAAATGTCAGTTATTGTCCCAATCCAGACAGATGGTCAGAGGTAATCGCAGAATATTGAAAATGTCACCCTCTTCTTGACCCAGTGCCATTATACAAACTCCCAGTTCAAGACCACAAGGTCATGTTAATGTCTGCGATAAACGTCACTAAAGTTCATCCTCGGGTCAGTTTTCACTCCTCCCGACAGATCTCAGCATCTTGGACCTCCTGCCAAGTGCTTTATTTTCTTTAGTCACCAGGTCATTTTCAGTCTTTCTAAAATTGACCACACGTTAACAGCACGTGTGTGTGAAGCTCGAGTTAAACATGTAAACACGCGGGGCCCAACCAGATGACTGAAGCTCCATTGTGGCTCCTTCTACATTGCGGAACACAGACCTTTGGGATCGTGAACTTTACCAGGTCATCATTCTCTCGTGTCTCAGGTCAAAGGGTGTCGAATCGAAGCAAGGCCAGGAACTAAACTCCTTCCGTTTCCCCAAAATCACACAGCACAAGCTGCTCGATGGGCTCCACTGCCAGAAAGACCTCGGGATTGAGCCCCTCCCAGCCCCTCTCACTGAGCACACGGCCACTGCAGCGTGGGCTTCTTTGCACAATGGTTACCTCCAGCCGTACCCCCTCCCACCCAGGCTCCGAGAGGAGAGGGAAGGGCACCAGGTGGTGTCCAAGCTCCCGGTTCAGACTAAACTGTGAGAGGAGCTGAACTATCTAACCCGAACGAGCTTCATATTGCACCAACACCAACTTGCCAAAACATCCCAAGGCACTTTGCGGGAACGTTGAACCGAATTTGACATTCGGACACGTCAGGATGTATGGGGGGGGGGGGGGGGGGGGGAGTTGATGACAGGTTCGGTCAAAGAGGCTGCTGAAGGCACAGGTGTCGATGGAGAAACAACTTTGCGAGGTGCAGGATTGTGAATCGGAGGAGTGCAGAGATCTCGGAATGTTGTCGGTTACAGAGATTGGGAGGGGTGAGGCCATCGGGATGTTGACAGACCAAACGGGCATTTGACGCGTGCGAGGTCAGGACTGTGTCCCGCTCAATGCAACCTCGCATTGGGCAGCACTTCCTGGTCAGGGCTCACCCACAATGAATGGTGAAGAATCCCCACAGTGCAGAAGGAGGCCATTCAGCCCATCGAGCCTGCCCTCTGAAAGAGCACCCTAGCTAGGCCCACTCACCAGTGCTTTCCCCGTAATCCCCGCCTAACCTGCACCCTAACCTGAAACCGGAGCACCCGGAGGAAACCCACGCAGACACGGGGAGAAGGACCTCTCCATGGAGGGCAGCAGTGCCTGTAAAATCACAGCTCCAACTCCAGTCAATACATCCAGGAATGGAGGAGAGAAAACAGAACGCCTTCCGCCATCTCGGAGTGAGGAAAACAACTTTATTGCAACCAGTCTGGACATTTCAGGCGGGAGTCTCCCTTCTGGGGACGAAGTCTCCACGCCCGCCGGAAAACGGGAGAGAATCACTCCGGACTTTTTCCTCGAAGGTCCGGGTGATTTTCCGATTTCCAGAGGGCTAGCAGAGCCCCGGCATGCGTCCCAGAGCTCTGGCTGCTGGCGGGGCCCTGCTAGCCAGACCGCCCGGCCGCGCTTGCGACAGTGGCCGCAAGCGGGTCCGCGGAGCCACACTGTGGGTCCGCGCGGAGGGAGTTGTGTCCCTCCCAGATTGCGATGGCCCGCCAATCGGTGGCTCCCGATCGTGGGAATGGCCACCGCTGAGGGCCCCCCCCCCCCGGTGTCAGATACCCCCTGCCCCCCCCACCAGGACCACCACCGCAGCCGCGGGTCCGAGCTCCCGCCGGGTGGTACCACATGTAAACCAAGTCAGCGGGAATCCGGCCGGTCGACCACGGAGAATCGCCACGTGGGCCTGTTCCAACAGCCTCTGACCGGCGCCGTGTCGACTGCGCGCACGGGACTGGCGGGTCCGCGGAGAATCGCCACAGGGGCCTGTTCCAACAGCCCCTGACCGGCGCCGTGTCGACTGAGCGCACAGGACTGGCGGGTCCACGGAGAATCACCGGATTTCCAGCGTGAGCGGCTATTCTCCGTCCCTGCGTCGGGCGGGATTCCAGCGCGGTCGGTCGGAGAATCCCGCTCTTAGTCTGGAGTGAGTGAATCCTGTTGACCCTGCCCCTCAGACTTGTTAAGCAGGCAATTTGCTCCCCTCCTGTGGGCACTGATAATCTGCAAACCTTATTTGGGCTGGTGTGTGATAAACCTCAGGCAAACCTCAATCATTTATCACAGAATCAGCTCTGGAAAAACAGCAGGAAGAAAAACAAATTAATTCACAATTTCATAAACGAGGATTGTGCAAATTATCTGTCACAGAAACACAGTGGGAAGGAAAGGGAATGGGATCTGAATGGGGCAACCTATCTACCCCTCGAACAGAGCGCTCCTTCTGAATGGTAATATCGAGTGGCACTGGACTTCCCATCGACCGGGAAAGCAGCCAATGCCTCATTTCTCCGGAATCCAAGCAGGTGGTCAGGCAGCATTATAAACTACATTTGGATCAATTAGCAGACACAGTTTGAATAGATATATCTGCATTGGCTTCTCGCTATTTCCTTTTCTTATTCCTATTGATCCAGTATTCTGCTAACAAGACGGGAGCAGATCGGCACAGATTCCAAGCTTCTCTCCAGCACGAGGAACCTGTGCACAACCACAACCGTCTCAGTGCTAGTCCAGTGCCCCAACTGGGCCTCCGCCCATGTTCGGGTCAGCTCTGGGACGGTGCCGGGGCTGCAGTTACTCCAGTACAGCTTCACTTCAGGACAGAAGTGGGGTGTTCCCACACAGAGTTAGCAAAAGTCGCGTGTTTCTCAGGGGAGCGCTGTTCGCTGGCGGAGATTCTATCCTCCCGCCAGTCGTCAATGGGATTCCCCATTGAAGCCCCCCCACCCCACCGGGAAACCTGCGGGTGGGGGCGCACTGCCCCGGGGAACCTGCGGGTGGGGGCGCACTGACCTGGGAAGGGTCTAGTTTCTGCACAGACTAACCAGATTCACTTACTCCCCCTCCTAGACTGACACCCTGCATCCTCCAGACAACTCACTGACCTACTGCCCTATTTAGCTACACTGATGATGAACCAATAATTTGTTTGAATTATCTTCCTGTTCCAGCACCTGAACACAGGAAGGCCCAATTTTATTCCCATTCCTTCCTGTGTCCCCTCCCTTCCATATCCCATCAGTGAGTGGTTCAGGCATCAATGTGACGGTCATTGACAACCAAATCATTGGGAAGCACAGACTGTAAAAATGGGCGTTGTCGGGAGAAGCTGGGCTGGCCAAGGTTTGCTCGACCCTGCGTCGGACGACTGGTGCGTCACCATGCTGAGTTAGTCGCCTCACTCATCCCGATGTTAAAACTGGGCTTCTTCCACCCCCGCTCCTTCGCTCCATGAGGTGAACATATTAATGAAATGAAATGAAAATCGCTTATTGTCACAAGTAGGCTTCAATGAAGTTACTGTGAAAAGCCCCTAGTCACCACATTCCGGCGCCTGTTCGGGGAGGCTGGTACGGGAAAGCTGGCATTCAGGTATTCAATTAATTTTCAACGGCAGTTTCAACCACATATTTCCATGTCCTCCCCCCCCCAGTCGATACCTCGCCACCTGCTCTCCTGCGAAGCACAAGTCACGTTCGTGCTACACAAGTGCCCGGCAATGACCATCTCAGCAGGAGAGAATCTAACCATCGCCCCTTGACATTCAACGTCATTACCATCACTGACTATCCTTCACTGTCATCACCATTGCCGATTCCTCCCCTATCAATATCCTGGGATAAACTGGACCCAGCCATATAAATACTGTGGCCACAAGAGCAGGTCAGAGGCTGGGAATCCTACAGCGAGTAACTCACCTCCTGACCCCCCAAAGCCTGTCCACCATCTACAAGGCACAAGTCAGGAATGTGATGGAATACTCTCCACTTGCCTGGATGAGCGCGGCTCCAACAACACTCAAGAAGCTCCACACCATCCAGGACAAAGCAGCTCACTCCATGGGACCTCGTCCACCACCTTCAACACCCACTCCCTCCACCACTGGCGCACAGTGGCAGCCGTGTGTACCATCTACAAGATGCACTGAAGTAACTCACCAAGGCTCCTTCGACAGCACCTTCCAAACCTGTGACCGCTACCATCCAGAGGGACAAGAGCAGCAGATACCTGGGAACCCCACCACCTGGAGGTTCCCCTCCAACTCACTCACCACCCTGACTTGGAAATATATCGTCCGTTCCTTCACTGTCGCTGGGGCAACATCCTGGAACTCCCTCCCTAACAGCACTGTGGGTGTACCTACACCTCAGGGACTGCAGCGGTTCAAGAAGGCAGCTTACCACCACCTTCCAAAGGGCAATAAATACTCGGCCTAACTAGCGACACCCACGTACCATTGGAGAATATAAAAAATCATTCTGAGCTCCCATGTGTGGGCCGGCATCCAAGCTCTGAATTTACAGACAACAGCGTAACAAACATCGGGCTGTTCAAACAGGACAAATAACTGGACACATCCCAACGCTCACCAAACACCATCTGTCCAATATCCATCCACAAAGCTGGTTTCGGAGTTCACGTTTCATCAGCTCCATCTCTTTCCCTTAAACATCCCGTTAACCTCTTTTCCCAGTAACATCGACTCTGAAGCTCATCCTGTTGGATGTTCCTCGAGAAAGGAACCTGGTTTCACTCATTGATTGTTGCCCCAGTACAAATGGGATGGAATCCTAGAGTAATTAGAGTTACACTAATTACAATTAATGCTCTCCTAGCTGCATTGAAGTGACTCCAAGGGTAAGTAGAGCGTTTATCGCACACATCTCTCTTCTGGGAGTTGGCTAATTAATGGGCTTCCTGTGAACTGGGTGATTGGACACTGTGTCGACACTCTAGCACCATGGGGTTGGCAAGGACACGTTGGGACATCACATTGCGTTTGATCGGAGCCCCCCCACCCCTTCAGCAATCGACCCGCAGTGTGTGCAAGTCCCCTCCCGTTAGCAATGGATGGGACGCTGAATCAAGGGGCAGAATTCTCCCACTTTGAGACTAGATGCTCTGGCGGGGGCGGGAATGTATTTCCACTGCGGAGGCTGGCGGGAGAACACCCCAAATCTTCCGGCCCCAATCTCATTAATAATGCACCCAGGTGGCTTATGCTGTGCCCAGTGGCGGGGGCCCGGATGGCGCGTAATCTGTCATCGTGACCGGGGCCATATTGAAAATGCGGCCAACATCACCGAGCCAACGTTGAAGAACATGGACCACCTGAGAATGAAGATAGGTCTCTGGGAGGACTCTGAGACTGGCCGGTGGACCTCCTGAGAATGGAGATAGGTCTCTGGGAGGACTCTGAGACTGGCCGGTGGACCTCCTGAGAATGGAGGTGGATCTCTAGGGTGTCTGGAAGATGGACCTCTTCCAGGGAAACTGAATCCGGAAGATCCACCTGCAGAGGCTCCTTGCCTATGGTGTTCCAGGATCCAGGATTGTGGGTAACCTTCATCCCGAACTCTGGAGGCAGACTCGGGCATCAGCTGAGTCTGGACAGTTGCACAGCTCACTATGGGGGAGGGGGGACGGTGAAGTGGGCCTTACTGACTAGGCCAGTCAGTGTTCATTGTCCATCGCTAGATATACAACTGAGGGACTTGTTGGATCATCTCACGGAGCGGTTAAAAAGCAGTCAGGTTGGTGTGGGAATGGGATCCTGTAAGGTCCAGACTGGGTTACGCCAAAGCTTTCCCACATGCCCCCCCCCCCCGCCCCCCGTCGCACTTAATCGCCTGTGTGAACTAAATGGAGGATGAGAGAGCTTTACATAGATTACATAGATTACATAGAACATACAGTGCAGAAGGAGGCCATTCGGCCCATCGAGTCTGCACCGACCCACATTAATCCCTCACTTCCACCTTATCCCCGCAACCCAATAACCCCTCCCAACCCTTATGGACACTAAGGGCAATTTATCATGGCCAATCCACCTAACCTGCACGTCTTTGGACTGTGGGAGGAAACCGGAGCACCCGGAGGAAACCCACGCGGACACGGGGAGAACGTGCAAACTCCGCACAGACAGTGACCCAGCGGGGAATCGAACCTGGGACCCTGGCGCTGTGAAGCCACAGTGCTAATCACTTGTGCTACCGTGCTGCCATGCTGTTAAATACTCAAAGGTTTTATTGTAATTGGCCATGTCTCTCACTGCAAGGCAGCTGGGATTGCTGACCATTCCCAAGGTGCAGTTCCTGGAGCGAGAACAGCCTTGGCTCCGGGTTCCTACGAACCCCCCCCCCCCCCACCCACATTCCCCCCTCCCCCCGGAGCTGGCTGTGGCTCAGTGGGCAGCCAGCTCTTCCTGTCTATGTTCACAGCCCCACACCAGAGACCCAAAACACAAGATCCTGCTCGCCACTGAGAGCTGCTGACGTCCAGATAACCTTGACCGAGGCCTGTCTGAAATCTCAGATGGATGCAACAGACCTTGAGGTATTATTCTGGAGGAGCGGTGGGGGGGGGGGGGGGTTTGGAAACGGTGAAACATGTACAAATCTCGCTTTAAATAGCGAGGTTTGTACAGTCCAAAGGCACGCAGGTGAGGTGGGATTATGGGGTTCTGGGGACAGGCTGGGGGAGTGGGCCTAGGTTGGAGGCTCTTTCAGAGGGTGGTAGTAGACTCGATGGGCCGAATGGCCTCAGTCGAGATTCTATATTCTAAGTAGGAGCGAGCTGATGGGAAATCCTGACTCAATAGCTGGACTCACACAGCCAGAATGAAAATGAGGAGAAATATTTTTCAGAAGCCTGAAGGGGACTTTGTAGTTTGTTGATGTTGCATTCGTCTCAATGGTGGGAGGCAAATAAACAGAACATCAGCCCCAAATCGACTGGGCCAAGAGAGAGATTAATTAGGACACCTCACCCTCAGTCCCAGCGGTGTTCATAAGGGGGAGTTAACACCAGCTCCATTTAAAAATAAACTAGCTGAATAAACGGATAGAGCCAAGGACAGGGTTTGTTGGGTTTGTCGGTGTGTGTGTTTGCAAGCTGGGGCCCGACTCTGATGCCCGAGAGAAATGTTAAGGTTATAAAACCTTCACCGGTTATCGATCACTCTGTGGAGCCTGCCCAAGGGACATCAGACGATTATAAAATGTTCCTCACCCATAAAACAGAGACTATCCTCCCGGAACAAGGCCAGGCCTTGCGATAGAATCAGAGACGGTCGACTCTGCATCATTATTATCGACTGAATAAATATCTGGAGTGTGTGTTTCTGCGGAGACCAGACCCTTCAAGAACAAGTCGCACAATAATTTCTCCCATCAGTTTGGAGTTGGCAGCGGACAGCCCAATGTGAAGCCAGGACTGGATTGGATTGGATTTGTTTATTGTCACGTGTACCGAGTTACAGTGAAAAGTATTTTCCTGCGAGCAGCTCAACAGATCATTAAATACATGAGAAGAAAAGGGAATAAAAGAAAATACATAATAGGGCAACACAACATATACAATGTAACTACATAAGCACTGGTATCGGATGAAGCATACAGGGTGTAGCGTTAATGAGGTCAGTCCATAAGAGGGTCATTTAGGAGTCTGGTAACAGAGGGGAAGAAGCTGTTTTTGAGTCAGTTTGTGCGTGTTCTCAGACTTCTGTATCTCCTGCCCGATGGAAGAAGTTGGAAGAGTGAGTAAGCCGGGTGGGAGGGATCTTTGATTATGCTGCCCGCTTTCCCCAGGCAGCGGGAGGTGTAGATGGAGTCAGTGGATGGGAGGCAGGTTCGTGTGATGGACTGGGCGGTGTTCACGACTCTCTGAAGTTTCTTGTGGTCCTGGGCCGAGCAGGTCGCCACTTAAAGCCTGGAGATTTCCCGTTACCCACAAACCCCCTCCTTCACACACACACACACACCACTGTCACTCCACCCTGCCCAACACCCTGCTGCAGTACAGAATCAGGAGCATATATTACCGAGAGATCCCAACCTCACCAATCGCTCACCTCGAAATTAACTGCTTCGCCAGCCAAAAAATAAATAAGCGGAATTCTCTTGCTCTGTTGGAACCAGTCACACATTCTAACAGTGAGATAATACTTCTGACAGAACACAGCCTTGTCGCTATTTATAAAACAAGTGCTCTGACCTGACCGAATCTGAAGGCATTGGGCTAACTTTGGAGAGTAAAGGTATCACGTGACCCAACTCAGCCCCCTCTTTGGGTCCTTTCATGAGCTCTTTTGTCAATTTACACTTCAGCTCCCAGTTTGCTCTTACCTGCTGGGTTCCCGAGGGCTTCTGGGCTCGATGGGAATGTTGCCTCAACGCAGGGGTTGCTGGGAGACGCAGTGGGAAGTAGTCCAAAGCTCAAATCACCGGAATATTTTCAGACCAGAGAGATCTCTGCAAACCACAGGGTCCATCTGGAAAAGCTCACTTCAGTATTCCCAGTGACGCAATCTGTGGGGAGGGAATTAAAATGAGATGTTGAACTGTTCAAGGCAAAAAAAGGAAGGTCCTTTCACACAACGTATTGGCTCTGGCGGAAGGGTTATGGTCAGACTCTGCTTTGGTCTCCGAAACCTACTGTCTGTCTGCTTCACTCCCCAACAATCTGCATTGAAATAGCACGTTTAACGGAGTAAAACATTCTAAGGCACCTCACACGAACATTATCAGACAGAATTTGACACTGAGCAGTTCAGGTGAGCTGAAGATTTTGGGGAAAAATCACAGAATCAAACAGGCCCTTCAGCCCACCAAGCTAGCCCTGACCGTAAAGCTCCTCTAAGGCACCACCATGCCAAGTCCAGGATCATGTGGACTGGTTCCTGGGGCAACCCTTGTCCCTGCCCGTCTGCCCCACCGACAACCCATAACCCCCAGTTTGCCGAGGTCTCTGGCCGTACGGCTGACGACTATTGCGAAATGCGAATTTGCAATCGTGGTTAAGTGAGCATTTCACGCAACCCAAGTGGATCTCGTGGGTGGGCAGGTCATGTATCATGGGGGAGTCATTGCCTGGCTTCCCAATCAGACCGTGATGCCTGGACACTGTGCGTGACCACTGCGGGACGCAGCACCACACACGCAGCAGCCAACATCCGAACACCCAGGGGATGGGGCACAGCTCTGGGAACATGTCCATGGCTGGAGGGTGGGTGTGCCACAGGGAGAGGACCTGCGCCCGGTCGAGGTCATGTTTTGAGCGAGTGTCCGGGGGGGGGTCTGGAGAGATGGGCAACGAGTTCGGAAGTCTGTCCTCATTGCAGATGAAAGTGTCAGAGGCATCGTTGGGTTGTGCTCGAGGGTGTTTAATGTGTTTTACAATTCCTCATCCTCCCGATGATGCCACCTCCCCATCATCACCCCCCCACAACACCCCCCTCACCCTGCCCCTACCCCTGGTGCCCTCAGTGTTACTCGATATGCTTTGCCCTCCTAACTCTGCCACTACCTCGAGGTGTGTCCCCAGAATCTGAGGTGGGGGCAGCCAGCTGGTTACCTCGTCCCATGGCCTTTGATGCCCCTGGCAGGCGTCCTCTGAGGGCCCCGGCTCACTTGCCGGTGGCACATTCACGGCCGTGCCACCCTGTCCCGTGTGCTGGCTGTGAGACGTGGGGGAGCTGGTGGTCACCATTGCCGCACCATGGGTCGGGTCCGGGTTGGCACCCGCGTCCCCTCCTCCCGGTCGGTGCCCAAAGGGCCCGAGGGTTGACCTTGGGATGGGGAGGCAGCTGGTTCGAGCCCCGGCTGCCCCTGTATCATCTGGCTCTGCCAGCCCTGGCGGCTCCCCATGCTCCGCACCACGTGTTGATGCCCTCGGCGATGCTCCTCAGTGACTGGGACATGCTCCTCGGCGCATCGGCCATTCCCATCTGAGAGCGGGACATGTCCCGCAGAGCCTCATCAAGGTCCGCCTGGTGCTGGGTCACATCCCCCAGCGAGTCGGACATTCCCATCTGAGAGCGGGACATGTCCCCTGAGGGAGGTCATTCGGTCCATCGAGTCTGCACCGACCCACTTCATCCCTCACTTCCACCCTATCCCTCTAACCCAATAACCCCTCCTAACCGTTTTGGCCACTTATGGGCACTTTATCATGGCCAATCCACCTAACCTGCACGTTTTTGGACTGTGGGAGGAAACCGGAGCCCCCGGAGGAAACCCACGCAGACACGGGGAGAACGTGCAGACTCCGGACAGACAGTGACCCAGCAGGGAATCGAACCTGGGACCCTGGAGCTGTGAAGCAGCAGTGCTAACCACTGTGCTACCGTGCTGCCCTGTACCTTCAGTTGCCTCGACCCTAAGCTCTGGAATTCCAACAGCTATGAAAGTCTAGCGGTTCAGCCGGAGGAGGTCTGGGGTGCGGGGGAGGGAGGGGGTGGGGGGGGTGGAGGACCGCGTGACGAGGCCGGAGTGGTCGCTCTGTAGCTGGGCTGTGGGTGAAACGTGTCGGTCAGCGCAGAGTCTGTAGCATCACAGAGACAGAGATTAAAATCACAGCTACTGGACTGCTGGCTCCCACTGGAAATATCATTCACCACATTTTAGAATTTTGAGCTTTTTATTATCAGAGACTTTATACGAGTAATCTTCCGGCTTATGTATGAAAAATGGGTGCTTTTGTGGAAGATTCTGTTGCAGCATCGAGCTGAGCCGAGTGTTATTTATCAAAGGGAGCTCGGATCAGAGAAGTGAAATAAAAATAGCCTGTGAGCTTTGATTACAGTGCGTATAAAAGGGAGTTGATAAATCACGGAGATGGCGCCTGCTGCAGGGGCAGGTGGCATTTTGTGGAATGGTGTCGTTAACCCATTAGGAGTCACCTGCCACACACACTGGGCAATATTTTCACCGGACACTATTTTTACACACACACACACACAATGTCCCAAAAATCACCTCCACAAGGATCTGGACGATTAAATGGCCATCGCTTAAATTACATCAGAAATGGCATCAAGACATGCGGGGATAATGGGTAAGAATGGCCTGGAGTCAACAAGGATCGGTTTCAATCGTGGACCAGACCCCAGAGTGCAATGGCCTTTTCTTTCTTCTAGGTCCTGTCCAATGGGCTTCGTCAAGAATATCAAATGAGGGCATAAAACCTGATCGGGATATAGTGTGCCACACAGGCTAAGCCATACAGGCGCCTGGAACACAACACCCAAGCTCTGACAGTACACAGGAGCTCAACAGGCCCACAGACAACAGGAGCTCTACAGGCCCACAGACAACAGGAGCGCTACAGGCCCATAGACAACAGGAGCTCTACAGGCCCATAGACACCAGGAGCTCTACAGGCCCACAGACAACAGGAGCTCTATAGGCCCACAGACTGCAGGAGCTCTACAGGCCCACAGACTATAGGAACTCTACAGGCCCACAGACTATAGGAACTCAACAGGCCCACAGACTATAGGAACTCTACAGGCCCACAGACAACAGGAGCTCTACAGGCCCACAGACAACAGGAGCTCTACAGGCCCATAGACAACAGGAGCTCTACAGGCCCACAGACTGCAGGAGCTCTACAGGCCCACAGACTATAGGAACTCTACAGGCCCACAGACAACAGGAGGTCTACAGGCCCACAGACTATAGGAACTCAACAGGCCCATAGGCTATAGGAACTCTACAGGCCCACAGACAACAGGAGGTCTACAGGCCCACAGACTATAGGAGCTCTACAGGCCCACAGACTGCAGGAGCTCTACAGGCCCACAGACTATAGGAACTCGACAAGCCCATAGGCTATAGGAGCTCTACAGGCCCACAGACTATAGGAACTCGACAAGCCCATAGGCTATAGGAGCTCGACAGGCCCACAGACTATAGGAACTCGACAAGCCCATAGGCTAGAGGAGCTCTACACGTCCACTGGCTGTAGGAGTTCTACAGGCCCACAGTCTATAGGAGCTCTACACATCCACTGGCTGTAGGAGTTCTACAGGCTACTGTACGCAGCAGCTCTAAGCCCCAAGCCCCAATGACATTACCCAACTCCAAGAGCTGGGACGTCATTCGCCGACCCCCCACTGGGTCGGAGAATCGCCGGGGGCTGCCGTGAATCCCGCCTCCGCCGGTTGCCGAAGTCTCCGGCAACGGAGATTGGGCGGGGGCGGGAATCGCGCCGCGCCGGTTGGCGGGCCCCCCCGCTCGATTCTCCGGCCCGGTTGGGCCGAAGTCCCGCCGATAAATTGCCTGTCCCGCCGGCGTAAATTAAAGCACGGCGGGACAAGGCGGCGCGGGCGGGCTCCGGGGTCCTGGGGCGATCTGACCTCGGGGGGTGCCCCCACGGTACCCTGGCCCGCGATCGGGGCCCACCGATCCGCGGGTGGGCCTGTGCCGTGGGGGCACTCTTTCCCTTCCGCCTCCACAACGGTCTCCACCATGGCGGAGGCGGAAGAGACTCCCTCCACTGCGCATGTGCGGGAAACTGTCAGCGGCCGCTGACGCTCCCGCGCATGCGCCTCCCCGACATGTCATTTCCGCGCCAGCTGGCGGGGCGGAAATTCCTCCGGCGTTGGCCTAGCCCCTCAATGTTGGGGCTCAGCCCCCAAAGATGCGGAGCATTCCGCACCTTTGGGGCGGCGCGATGCCCGTCTGATTGGCGCCGTTTGGGCGCCAGTCGGCGGACATCGCGCCGTTTGGGGAGAATTTTGCACATTGTCTCGCTATAATAACTAGATCAACAAGGTCTTGATATTCAACACAACAGACTCACACACACACAGGGCCTTCCCCAGGCAGATTACACCTGGATCGCTCAGCACTCATTAGGAAATGTTCAGTCAGTTTAGCGAATGGTTTAATAATGAGCAAGTTTGTGTATAGTCTGAACCTACACCCGCCTCCTACACCCTTCCTTCCAGGAAAAAGGGGAGAAGTGTTCATGGCTCTCACCAGCGAGCAAAAGGGGTATCGAGACTGGGGTTTCCCGTCCGGACACACTGGTGGGATCTTCAGATCACGACGGCAATAAAGCCATTGGAAATATTGGAAAGGGAGAGCTCAGGGAGATCAACCATGGTCTTGTTGAATGATAGGGAAGTCCAGAAGGGCCGAGTGGCCAACTCATATTTCTTCTGTTCTTTTGAATATGACAGAAGCCCTCTCCCGATTAATTTAATGGGCTTGGCTTTAAGAGCATAAAATGTTTTTAATTTAAAACATACTTGATTCAATTACTCATTCTCTCTGGGATGTGGGGTTTGACAGTAATGTAACTACTCCTACTTCTTAAAGACCATCTTCACAATTCACTGGGGTGCATTCTACAACTTTCAAACCAGTCGCGATATTCTTAACATCCTGTGCATTACATCTTGTGGCAAGACTAATCTGACCATTAGTCAGCCCAAACCCACTCGTCTGATCCTGAAGGAAACAGCCTCGCTGTGCAGAGCAGACAGCAAATCTATTCAAGGAATCCCTTGTCATTTTCAACAATGTTCATCATGGTTTCCTTTTCGAAATATCCATCTCTTCTTTACACGCTCTCTCCTTCTCTTTCACTCTCTCTCTCTCTCAACCTCTTTCTCTTTCACTCTCTGATTCTCTCTCACTGACCCGCTTTCTCCTTTACTCTCTGATTCTCTCTCTCTCTCACCCTCTTTCTCATTCACTTTCTCTTGCCTCCTCTCTCTCTCGCTCACCCTTTCTTACCCTCTTTCTCCCTTAGCCTCTTTCTCGCTCTCACTCTCGCGCTCTCTCTCTCTCTCTCTCTCTCCCTCGTGCTTAGATACTGCTCTGAATTCTCAGCCCTGCTGCTGGTAGTGGAGAGCCAGCTGACTGGTTTTCTCTTTCCAGGAACTGACAGGTGCTGCTTCCTCTGCCTGAGTCAGCCCAGTGTGACAATATGAGAAATGTACAGAACTGTAAGGGTTAATGTTATGTCCCAATCAACCACTAGAGGGAGCTAGATGCAGAACTAGATAAAGCATCGATGCTATGCCTTCTGGGAGAGTGTTGAGGAGAAGGCTAGGAGAAAGACTGTAGCAAAGATAGTGTGAGTGAGAGCAGATCATAGTTATTGTATTAGTGTAGAGATTAGTGGTAGATGAGTGTAGATTGAATATTTATTGTCAATTGTTTATTATATGGAAGTAAGAGTGGAATTCAATTAAGTAGTGTAAATAAATCTTTAGCTTTGTTTAATATAAAAGCTAATTGTGGTCTTTGTGAACACTACGCCAACCATCCTGGGATCTGAACCACAAAGAACACCACACGCAGGTGAGTGTTAAAACAGTGGTTTGTTTGTCACTGCCTCTGCCTGGACTGTTCTCTAGCTTCCAGACAGAGGCCTCGGTAATGGGGAGCTTCCAGCAAGGGGTCTCTCTTCTGGGGGGGGGGGGGGTTCCTAGACAGGGGTCTCTCTTATGGAGGGCTCCTAGACAGGGGTCTCTCTTATGAGGGGGTTCCTGGACAGGGGTCTCTGTAATGGGGGCTCCCAGGCAGGGGTCTCTGTAATGGGGGCTTCCCCCAGGGTTCTCTCTCTTATCGGGGGGTGGGGTTATGATGGGGTTCTCTGTAATGCGGGTCCCTTGTGGGGGTGGGTGTGGGGGGGGGGGGCTGTTGGGTCACCCTCATACTATGGTGGGTGGGTGACCCAGATAATTCTATGGTGGGGAGGGGAGGGCGGAATTACGTTGCGGGGGAGAGGGAGGGGCAGGGGCAGCCACTGGACCTCACTGACTGGCTGCCAGCTCAAAATGCCGGCTCGACAGCAGGATTGGCGATGGAATCCCCGCGATTCCTGCCGGGCATACATTTGCATGTCTGGGGGAGCGAATCGCCTCTGATTCTAGCTCTCGATCCGATGGCGAATCAGAGATGATTCATCTCCGGCGGGAGAACAGCCTCCGAGCCGGAGACTTCTAGCCACTAGTTTAAGTGTAAGAGGTTGACTGGGGACTGGGTTGATGAGGTTTGTGTTTGATTGAGCTTCCTGGACACACTCTGAATCAATTTGTCACGTCTCAGCGTCTCAGCGAGACGGCTCCTTCCTGGCTGTCCCCCTGAGGGGGCAGACTGCCAGAGGCAGCAACTCGCACCCTCACCCTCCCTCCCTTGTAGTGAGCAGCCTTTCCCAGGCGGCGGTTCGTGCTGGATGGCCACTAATTTACCAGCAAGCGTTAAACTGCGCTTGTCCGCAAATCGCAGCCATGAAGGTGTTTCACATCCACGTCCAATCACAGCTCATCCTCAACAGACAGAAAAAAAATCAGGAAAGAGATATTTCCCCAGCAAATATTCTGATAGGAAAGGAGAGAATGTGATTTCTGTATCCAACCCCGTGCTGTACCTGTCCTGGGAGTGTTTGATGGGGACAGCGTAGAGGGAGCTTTACTCTGTATCTAACCCCGTGCTGTACCTGTCCTGGGAGTGTTTGATGGGGACAGTGTAGAGGGAGCTTTACTCTGTATCTAACCCCGTGCTGTACCTGTCCTGGGAGTGTTTGATGGGGACAGTGTAGAGGGAGCATTACTCTGTATCTAACCCCGTGCTGTACCTGTCCTGGGAGTGTTTGATGGGGACAGTGTAGAGGGAGCTTTACTCTGTATCTAACCCCGTGCTGTACCTGTCCTGGGAGTGTTTGATGGGGACAGTGTAGAGGGAGCATTACTCTGTATCTAACCCCGTGCTGTACCTGTCCTGGGAGTGTTTGATGGGGACAGTGTAGAGGGAGCTTTACTCTGTATCTAACCCCGTGCTGAACCTGTCCTGGGAGTGTTTGATGGGGACAGTGTAGAGGGAGCTTTACTCTGTATCTAACCCCGTGCTGTACCTGTCCTGGGAGTGTTTGATGGGGACAGTGTAGAGGGAGCTTTACTCTGTATCTAACCCCGTGCTTTTAAGAAATATAACACAGTCTACACCAAACATACGTTGCTCAAAGACACAAAAACCCAACTGGAGGAACCAACAATGACTAACCAAGGGCGTTAAAGAGTGCATTGGATCAAAGAACAAAGAACAGTACAACACTGGAACAGGCCCTTCGGCCCTCCAAGCCTGTGCCGACCTTGCTGCCCATCTAACCTCTACACTGTCCCCAACAAACACTCCCAGGACAGGTCCAGCACGGGGTTAGATACAGAGTAAAGCACCCTCTACACTGTCCCCATCAAACACTCCCAGGACAGGTACAGCACAGGGTTAGATACAGAGTAAAGCTCCCTCTACACTGTCCCCATCAAACACACCCAGGACAGGCACAGCACGGGGTTAGATACAGAGTAAAGCTCCCTCTACACTGTCCCCATCAAACACTCCCAGGACAGGCACAGCACGGGGTTAGATACAGAGTAAAGCTCCCTCTACACTGTCCCCATCAAACACTCCCAGGACAGGTACAGCACGGGGTTAGATACAGAGTAAAGCTCCCTCTACACTGTCCCCATCAAACACTCCCAGGACAGGTACAGCACGGGGTTAGATACAGAGTAAAGCTCCCTCTACACTGTCCCCATCAAACACTCCCAGGACAGGTACAGCCCAGGGTTAGATACAGAGTAAAGCTCCCTCTACACTGTCCCCATCAAACACTCCCAGGACAGGTACAGCACAGGGTTAGATACAGAGTAAAGCTCCCTCTACACTGTCCCCATCAAACACTCCCAGGACAGGTACAGCACAGGGTTAGATACAGAGTAAAGCTCCCTCTACACTGTCCCCATCAAACACTCTCAGGACAGGTACAGCACGGGGTTAGATACAGAGTAAAGCTCCCTCTACACTGTCCCCATCAAACACTCCCAGGACAGGTACAGCACAGGGTTAGATACAGAGTAAAGCTCCCTCTACACTGTCCCCATCAAACACTCCCAGGACAGGTACAGCACGGGGTTAGATACAGAGTAAAGCTCCCTCTACACTGTCCCCATCAAACACACCCAGGACAGGCACAGCACGGGGTTAGATACAGAGTAAAGCTCCCTCTACACTGTCCCCATCAAACACTCCCAGGACAGGCACAGCACGGGGTTAGATACAGAGTAAAGCTCCCTCTACACTGTCCCCATCAAACACTCCCAGGACAGGTACAGCACGGGGTTAGATACAGAGTAAAGCTCCCTCTACACTGTCCCCATCAAACACTCCCAGGACAGGTACAGCACGGGGTTAGATACAGAGTAAAGCTCCCTCTACACTGTCCCCATCAAACACTCCCAGGACAGGTACAGCCCAGGGTTAGATACAGAGTAAAGCTCCCTCTACACTGTCCCCATCAAACACTCCCAGGACAGGTACAGCACAGGGTTAGATACAGAGTAAAGCTCCCTCTACACTGTCCCCATCAAACACTCCCAGGACAGGTACAGCACAGGGTTAGATACAGAGTAAAGCTCCCTCTACACTGTCCCCTTCAAACACTCCCATTCAGATTATCTGAAGATGCTGGGGATATTGTTCGGAGCGGCTGGGGTGTGCACGAAAAACTGGGAGGAGCGCATCGCCAAGGTGAGACAGAAACTGGGCTGGTGGGAGCAACGCTCCCTCTCCATTGCGGGCAAAACCCTGGTCATCAGGTGTGAGGTACTCTTGGTGTTACTGCACGTGGCGCAGGTCTGGCCCATAACCCGACCCTATGCCGCAGCAGTCACCCGGGCCATCTTCAAATTTATCTGGAGATCCAAGATGGACCGTGTCCGAAGGAACACCATATAGAAACCTGTGGAGAAGGGAGGGCGGAACTTACCCAACGCCTCCATCATCCTGTTGGCCACCTTTATGTCCAGCTGCATCAAGCTGTGCGTGGACCCCGGTACGCAAACACCAAGTGTCACTACATACTGAGGTTCTACCTGTCCCCGGTGTTATGAAGGATGGGCCTGGCCTCATTGCCGCGGAACGCTCCAAGTAGTTGGACCGTGCCGTACCACCTGTCCTTCGTGGAAAAGTTTTTGAAGAAAAACACCTTTGACCACAAGGCAATGAAGCAGTGGTCAGCACGTAATGTCCTCGAGGCCCTCAGGGAAAAGGAGACTGTGGAGGACGTTGGACGGTTCCCTGAGCAGACTGTCAGTCATCTGGCAGAACGCCTCATCACCAGAACTTTCAAATAAGCACCAAGACCTACCTTGGCTGGTGGTGAGAAGGGCCCTCCCCGTCAGAGTCTTCATGTACACCCGAAGGCTCAGCGCCGTCGCACGCTGCCCTCGGAGTGACTGTGGGGGAAATGAGACGGTCACCCACCTCCTTGTGGAATGTGCCTTTGCAAAGAAGGTCTGGAGAGAGATGCAGTGGTACTTGTCAAGGTTTATCCCGAGCAGCTCTGTGACACAGGACTCTGTGCTCTACGGACTGTTTCCAGGGACACACACCGAGACAAATATCAACTGCTGCTGGAAGGTCATCAACTCGGTGAAAGACGCTCTTTGGTCTGCCCGGAACTTGCTGATCTTCCAGTGCAAAGAGCTGCCCTCTACCGAGTGTTGCAGACTGGCACATTCCAAGGTCCAGGACTACGTGCTGAGGGACGCACTCAAGCTTGGGGCAGCTGCCGCCAAGGCGCAATGGGGAAAGACCACTGTGTAAGGTCTTTCCAGCAAATGTACACCGAGGGGCGGGTAACAGTGTAAACCCCCCTCGGTCTGGGCCACCAACACTCCAATGCATAAAACAAACATGGCAATGTAAATATTTAAGAAGGAATTGTAATGTAAAGAGTGATATGTGTGTAATATTATCAAAATTGAATGGAAGAAAGTCAAGACAATGTGTAACTCTGACGGAAATGTACAGTCAAGAGAATTCGAAATGCTCTGTAATGCTTATGATAAATTTTATGAATAAAGTATATTTTTTTGAATAAAAAAAAAGTTATCAAATTTTCTCATGTCGCAAAACCAGGTGGGAGTGCGAGTTGCGGGGAGGATACAAGGGAGCTTCAAGGGGTCTTGAACAGATCTTGAATGTGAATAAATGTGAAGTTGTTCACTTTGGTAGAAAAAACAGAAAGGCAGAGTATTTCTTAAATGGTGAGAGTTTGGGAAGTGTTGGTGTCCATCGGACGGGGTGTCCTCCTTGTCCATGAGTCACTAAAAGCTGGCCTCCAGGTGCAGCGAGCGATTAAAAAGGCTAATGGTATGTTGCCCTTCGTCACGAGTAGATTTGAGTACAGGAGCTAAGATATCTTGTTGTAATTGTGTCGAGCCTCGGTGAGGCCTCACCTGGACCATTGTGCACTGTTTTGGTCTCCTTATACTTGTCGTCGAGGGAGTACAATCGAGGTTCACCAGACTAATCCCCGGGATGGCGAGACAATCTAACAAAGAGAGATTGAGGAGACCAGGACTGTATTCTCCAGTTTTGAGAGGTGACCCAGTGAAACTTTGAAAATCTGTTCAGGGCTCGATAGATGTGGATGTTTCCCCTGGCTGGGAGTCCAGAGCCAAATGGCACAATCTTAGAGCAAGGGGCAGAACATTTAAGACAGACGTGACTCTTTGAAATTCTCTACCCCAGGGGACTGTGGAAAGCTCGATCATTGAGCATATTCAAGACAGAAATCAACATTTCTTGAGGCTAATGGCATTCCCATATAAGGGGAAAGTGGTGTTGAGGTGCTTGATCGGCCATGATCTATTTGAATTCTGGAGCAGACTCGATGGGCCGAATGGCCTACGCCTGCCCCTGTGTTCCTATCCACCTGGTTAGAGGGGAGAGAGGTTGTGGGGTGGGATTGACTGATGGCCATATAATACTGTTTAGATCTGGAGGAGGAGGCAGTGGGTGGGGAATCAGATGTTGTGGGATCTTCAGGCACAGACAACACAAGGCCCCTGAACAACCCCCTGTGAAATGTGGGCAGCACGGTAGCACAGTGGTTAGCACTGTGGCTTCACAGCTCCAGGGTCCCAGGTTCGATTCCCCGCTGGGTCACTGTCTGTGCGGAGTCTGCACGTTCTCCCCGTGTGTGCGTGGGTTTCCTCCGGGTGCTCCGTTTTCCACTCACAGTCCAAAGACGTGCAGGTTGGGTGGATTGGCCGTGATAAATTGGCCTTAGTGTCCAAAAAGGTTAGGCGGGGTTATTGGGCTATGGGGATAGGGTGGAAGTGAGGGCTTAAGTGGGTCGGTGCAGACTCGATGGGCCGAATGGCCTCCTTCTGCACTGTATGTTGTATGTTCGATGTTCTAAATGATGATTGTGATCCTGTGATAGAGCATGATTGTTCATGAACATGTGTTTATTGTGTCCCTTTGCCAGGGTGAGTCACCCAGCAGAAATGCTCTCTGCCAGTTCCAGTTATGTATTGATGAAGACCAAAGTATGGTTCCATGGGAAGGTCAACGCCCTCACACATCAAAAGAGGATGAGGGGAGAGGGTGGGGGAGACGGGGAGAGGAATGATGTCTTTGCTAACGCCAATATTTTTGCTCACATTACATTCCAGTTTGCCTGAGCTGGGGTCAATGGGGGTCCTGAACGTCGGGATAACTGAGACACCTCAATACTTTGCAGAGATTTCCCATGTGATGGACAGTCGCTGGCCCAGTGCAGTGTCTGCATCCGTTTGCGTGGGATTTCTAATCTTTTATTTTTGGCTGGGCTGCTCCACAGGGGCACACAGCAATAACCGAGATCACGTCTGGGGGCTTGGAGACTGTTTCAATTTCCAGCTGACATTTAGAAGGAGTTTTTGTTCCCTGAAGTTCTCTGAGCAAACACATTCACACGCCACCCCATCAATGTGTCAGCGACACTGATTGCTCTGACCCCTGACCAAGCTTATCCATCATCACCAACAACCTCTCGCACACGGCCCGCCTTCCCCTCATACAGAAACAAAAAACACTGCGAAGGAACCAGGAAACAGGAAAACCAAGAATCAGTACAACGGCGCCCAAAGCAATAGCTTTGCAATCTATCCTCGAACTCAGTCCGCCCGTTACAATAATAACTCGAGATTTCAGGAGAATGTTTAGTGAAAAATCATTGGAACCAATCCGACTGTTCTTTTTAGGCATCCACACTTTTGGAAGTGCAATCATTTGGAGCACATGTTAAATTGTCAGGTGCTCATAAATGATCTGACGGCTCCTATTTCAAAGGGGAACACGGCACTGGTCCCCAGTGCCCTGGCCAATATTTAGCAATTAAGCAACATTAGCAAAAGCAGATCACCTTGGCTTTATCACATTGCTGTTTATGGGAGCTTCCTGTGCCTAGATTGTGGCCGGTGATGATGTGGATGAGCCAGTCACAACAGAGGCTGCACTTGGAAATGCTTCATCCGCTGCACAGCACTTTGGGAGTGCCCTGTGGTCAGGAACGGGTGCTATATAAATGATGCACTATCAATTACCACAAAGACGAGAGTAGTGGAATAATCGAGGCTTTATTGAGCAAAGATGTTGTGCCTCCTGTAGCTGGAACCAGAATGACTGCAGCACCGGCTGCACACACATTTATACCCCGCCTACTGGGCGGAGCCAGCAGGCAGGGATTTATCCATGTACCTCTAGTATATGTGTCTTACCGTAATACATATAATATAGCTAGTGGCGACTACCACAAGAAACGCAAGTCCTTTTCTCACCTTCTTCCTCAGTCTGCTCTCCTTTCCTGGAAACATTTACAACTCATTTCACCGAATCAGTGGGCTAGACAATGGCTCCATTTTATCTCTGAAAGCTGGGCTCCTATCCAGTATTGACGGGCTGGAAAGTCTTTTCTCCTTCCAGAAAGCATCCTCGGTAGAATGAGTTTGGTCAAGATAGGATATCTCGCGAGCTTGGGGTAGAACAGAGGGAGCTTTAACCCCTCTCGAACTGTGCCGTGCCTAACCTGGAATCGGTTTGGGTAAATGGAATGGGCCAGAATCTAACTGAATTGTGGGATAGACTGAATGGCCTCTGTTCCTACTGCTGTTACCGCGATGTGGCTCCATTCTCTGACAACAGTGACCTTGACATGCAGTAAACACTTAGAGGAGAAGGAATGATTCAAACAATTTGCTTCCAATTATTCTCGATTAATTCATGGAATTATCAAAATTTGTAGCACGGAAAGAGGCCATTCAGCAACTGTGTCCATGCCGGCCCACAGCCCGATCCCACTTTCTGACTCTCGGTCAGTAGCCTTGTGGGTGACAGCACGTCAAGCACAAATCCACAAACTTTTTAAATGTTCCAGTTTCTGCTTCTATCGCCCGTTCTGGCAGTGAGTTTCAAATCCCCATCGCCCACTGGGCAAAACACTTCCTGCAATAAAAAGAAAAATTCAGCAAAGTCTCCTCGAGGTTCCTCTGCTGTGTTTCCCTTCTGCTGTCGTCATTTCTTCATGTTTCTGGATGGTCAAGCATTCCTTTTGCATTTGATCTTGAAGGACGATCAACTGTGTTGTTTATCTTTCTTCCCTCTTGCCACCTCGCTCTGGGTTTCAATGCACTGTCTCGTTAACTCAGCTTGAATCTTGCATTTTCAAATCTACCGGTTCAGGACTGACGCAAACATTTTCCCGCAGAACAGCTTCATTCACCTTTTTTGCACATTTTGCATCTCTTGAGTTACCTCAGATAGCGTTCCTTCATTCGCAGACATCTGCGCACTCCGCATTGCACTTAGGGTGCTGTGTCAGAGTTTTCAGCCACTTCTGTCTTCGCCGCTAAACTCTTCGGCTCGTGCAGTTCATTGCATTGTCATCGTCTGCAACCATCTTGTAGTTTACTTTGACATTGTCTACTTTGTTCTGGGGTCCTTTGGTTCCTTCGCTCTGCGGCCTCGTGTTCCCTCTGATGCTCCATCAGGAACTTTCCTCTCGCTGAGGTCTCTTGTTGCTCTCTCTATGGGGCCTCTTCTCATTTTCTGCCCATAGCCAGTTGCTTTTCCTGGTGATCGCAGCGTTAAACATTATTGCCCCTTTAAGGCCTTCAGCACAGTAACCGTTTTTTTTACCTTATGGTTGTCTGCAGATGTCGCTATTCTTTGTTGTGAGTGACCCGCGCTTTTTCAGGACCCCTGCCATTGTGGGCCTTATTTTTGATTTTAAACTCCAAGAAAGCAGCATTTATTTTCTGGGTGATTCGTTCTTTTTTCCTTTTACCCCTGTAGATGTTTTTATTCTCTATGAACGTCAGATTTTAGCTCTCTGGCTATCATGGCTGCCTTTTTATTTATAGTTTAGAAGCTGCAGAAATTTCTTCCCTGGGCTCGAGAGACCAACTTCAGGGTGAATCTTTTATTTGTTAATTTTAACTCAGGAAGTTTCATCTTTTTCCTTTGCCAGCCGCATTTTATTTAACGTCAGTGCGGCATGGCTACCCCCCCTCTGCCACAATCTCTGGGGCCGCCACCTATTCCATAACGTAGCTCGAACTTGTTTTGGGGGGGATTTTTGCTCACCATCTCATGAGCTGTCCAGGATCTTTGACTCTGAATCACTCAGGGGTCTTGCGATGGACTTTCACTAACTCTGGTGAATTCCTCAACTCCTAGTCTATGGCAACGCTTCGGAAACTTTTTCTTTAAGTTTTCTTCTTGGGCGCTCCAGCTGCGCTTAGCTTGTCACACCTTGTGATACTGTTCTTGGTTCATTGTTTGAAATACCATCCTCAAGATGCACTGCAGGGACTCACCAAGGTTCCTTAGGCAGCACCTTCCAAACCCACAACCACTACCATCTAGAAGGACAAGAGCAGCAGATACCTGGGAACCCCACCACCTGGAGGTTCCCCCCGAGTCACTCACCACCCTGACTTGGAAACATATCGCCGTTCCTTCACTGTCGCTGGGTCAAAATCCCGGAACTCCCTCCCTAACAGCACAGTGGGTGTACCTACACCACATGGACTGCAGCGGTTCAAGAAGGCAGCTCACCACCACCTTCTCAAGGGCAACTAGGGATGGGCAATAAATGCTGTCTAACCAGCGACGCCCACATCCCGTAAAAATGAATAAATAAAAGTACAAGCCTTCCACAGAGCAGATAAACCAGGTGATAGATGGGAATTGGTCCTTGGCTTGTTCAGAAGAAAGTCCATTTACAGAGTAAACAGTTTGTTTAAACAGCAAACTACAGCACACAACCTCTCAAAAAACACACTCTGTGAACCACAGTGAACAGAGCTAACCAGCAAAGCTGCAGCAAAATCCTCCGCCAAATCCTGGGTCCATTTCTCCAGGGAAGCGAAGGATAATTTAAAAAAATTTAAAGATTGAGATTAGGACACACAGCTAAACCGACAAGGCAGTGTGGCGCTGATGAGCGGGCGCTGCTCCGTCAGAGGTAAGTCCTTCAACCCCTGTCCCCTAGTGGGACAAGTTAAATTCCCATTGCCGCTATCGGCAGATCAGGAGAACCCTCCTGATTCTCTGCTTAACATCCCTCCCTCAACCAACTCCATTCAATTACAGACTGATGTCATGTGAGAGTACCTTTAAGAAATGGGTGTTTATAAATGGGTGCGTATATAAATATCTGTAGTGAGAGTACCTTTAAGAAATGGGTGTTTACTACTGCAGTGATGTCAGAGAGTGGGTGGAGCTGGGCTGTCTGTCAGCTTTTTACTTTCGTTTTAGGCTGTTTGCTGCAGGGTGTGTTTTAGTTTCATTTTCAGAGCTGGATAGCTGCAGTCACAGCCAGGTGTATGAATCTCTCTCTGTAACCTAAAGACTGTAAATCGATCCTGGTGATTTAAAATTAATAACAGTAGTGACTTTAACCTGATGTGCTTCTGCTAAAAGGTGTTTTAAGTCTTATGGATGTTGTTGGGGAAGTTATTAAGGATTACTTAGTGTTGTATTCTTTAGGGGTTGTATTTGAATTGATGGTTGCTAAGATGTTCGCTGTATGTTTTAAAAAGGTTAACTTGAGTTCATAGAATAAACATTGTTTTGCTTTAAAAAACACTTTTCCGTTTCTGCTGTCCCACACCTGTAGAGTGGGCCGTGTGCTCCCCTTACCACAATCATTAAAAATTGTGGGTCAGGTGAACTCCATGATACGCTTTGGGGTTCTCGAAACCCTGGCCCATAACACTGGCCGGTCATCATCTCAATGCTCATGCTTTCAAAATGAGTTGATTGGCTGTAGCACGTAAAGCTTCTTGTGTGGGTCATCACAGAAGGTTGTACAGTGACTTTTCAGGCACCAACATCAGGGACGGAATTCCCCATTCCCCGAAGCCGATTCCGGAATCGCCGATCGGGCGGAGAATCCCTTTTTACGATGGAATCAGGGCGGAGCTTGTTTTTGCTCCGCAACCTCCAAAAACGGTATCATCGGGGAGTACGCCGCCCACCGTTGGGACAGCCTCAGGGCGTCACCTGAAGGCCCTCCCCCAGTGCTCCGCCCCTGAAGCTCCGCCCCCGATGCTCCGCCCCTGAAGCTCCACCCCGGTGCTCCGCCCCCGAAGCTCCGCCTCTAAAGCTCCGCCCCCGATGCTCCACCCTGGTGCTCCGCCCCGAAGCTCCGCCCCCGGTGCTCCGCCCCCGAAGCTCCGCCCCCGGTGCTCCGCCCCTGAAGCTCCGCCCCTGGCGCTCCACCCCCGAAGCTCCGCCTCTAAAGCTCCGCCCCCGATGCTCCACCCTGGTGCTCCGCCCCGAAGCTCCGCCTCTGAAGCTCCGCACCTGATGCTCCGCCCCGTGCTTTGCCCCCGATGCTCCACCCCCGAAGCTCCGCCCCCAAAGCTTCGCCCCCGATGCTCCGCCCCCGATGCTCCACCCCCGTGCTTTGCCCCCGATGCTCCACCCCCGAAGCTCCGCCCCCAAAGCTTCGCCCCCGATGCTCCGCCCCCGATGCTCCACCCCCGAAGCTCCGCCCCTGATGCTTCACCCCCGATGCTCCGCCCCCAAAGCTTCGCCCCCGATGCTTTGCTCCCGGTGCTTCGCCTGCGATGCTTCGCCCCCCCATGCGGGCCCCTGATGCTCCGCCCCCAAAGCTCTGCCCCCTATGCTCCGCCCCCAAAGCTCCGTCCCCGATGCTCCGCCCCCGATGCTCCACCCCCGTGCTCCGCCCCCGATGCTCCACCCCCGTGCTTTGCCCCCGATGCTCCACCCCCGAAGCTCCGCCCCCAAAGCTCCGTCCCCGATGCTCCGCCCCCAAAGCTCCACCCCCGATGCTTCGCCCCCCCCCCCATGCGCCGCCCCCGATGGGCCGAGTTCCTGAGGACGTGTGGTCTCTGTGGTCGGGAACCCGGCGTGACGGCTGCGGACTGTGTCCAGGGCCGTCATAGTCAGCCGGGAGCTGTGCCTCTGGCCAGGGGGCTTTCGGCGAGGGCTGGGGGGGACGGGTGGCCCAGGGGCGACCAGGGGGACACTATCTGGCAGGTGGGCTCCGCGCACGGCCAGCACCATGTTGCAGGGCGCGGCCACTGCAGGTCATCGCTGTGCGCTGCGGCACAGACCCGCCAATTCTCCGGCTGTTTATTTTGTGGAGGCCGGGCGTTTTACGTGGTGCGGCTGTCAGCCCCTCACCGGTCGGAGGATCGGTTCTGGGGCGCTGCCAATTCTTTTGATGTAAATCGTCATGGATCATAAGACCATAAGACATAGGAGCGGAAGTAAGGCCATTCGGCCCATTGAGTCCACTCCGCCATTCAATCATGGCTGATTTCAACTCCATTTACCCGCTCTCTCTCCATAGCCCTTAATTCCTGAGAAATCAAGAATTTATCAACTTCTGTCTTAAAGACACTCAACGTCCCGGCCTCCACCGCCCTCTGTGGCAATGAATTCCACAGGCCCACCACTCTCTGGCTGAAGAAATTTCTCCTCATCGCTGTTCTAAAGTGACTCCCTTTTATTCTAAGGCTGTGCCCCCGGGTCCTAGTCTCCCCTGCTAATGGAAACAACTTCCCTACATCCACCCTATCTAAGCCATTCATTATCTTGTAAGTTTCTATTAGATCTCCCCTCAACCTCCTAAACTCCAATGAATATAATCCCAGGATCCTCAGACGCTCATCGTATGTTAGGCCTACCATTCCTGGGATCATCCGTGTGGATCTCCGCTGGACCCGCTCCAGTGCTAGTATGTCCTTCCTGAGGTGTGGGGCCCAAAATTGCTCACAGTATTCTAAATGGGGCCTAACTAATGCTTTATAAAGCTTCAGAAGTACATCCCTGCTTTTATATTCCAAGCCTCTTGAGATGAATGGCAACATTGCATTTGCTTTCTTAATTACGGACTCAACCTGCAAGTTTACCTTTAGAGAATCCTGGACTAGGACTCCCAAGTCCCTTTGCACTTCAGCATTATGAATTTTGTCACCGTTTAGAAAATAGTCCATGCCTCTATTCTTTTTTCCAAAGTGCAAGACCTCGCACTTGCCCACGTTGAATTTCATCAGCCATTTCTTGGACCACTCTCCTAAACTGTCTAAATCTTTCTGCAGCCTCCCCACCTCCTCCATACTACCTGCCCCTCCACCTATCTTTGTATCATCGGCAAACTTAGCCAGAATGCCCCCAGTCCCGTCATCTAGATCGTTAATATATAAAGAGAACAGCTGTGGTCCCAACACTGAACCCTGCGGGACACCACTCGTCACCGGTTGCCATTCCGAAAAAGAACCTTTTATCCCAACTCTCTGCCTCCTGCCTGACAGCCAATCGTCAATCCATGTTAGTACCTTACCTCGAATAGCATGGGCCCTTATTTTACTCAGCAGTCTCCCCTGAGGCACCTTATCAAAGGCCTTTTGGAAGTCAAGATAGATAACATCCATTGGCTCTCCTTGGTCTAACCTATTTGTTATCTCTTCAAAGAACTCTAACAGGTTTGTCAGGCACGACCTCCCCTTACTAAATCCATGCTGACTTGTCCTAATCCCACCCTGCACTTCCAAGAATTTAGAATCTCATCCTTAACAATGGATTCTAGAATCTTGCCAACAACCAAGGTTAGGCTAATTGGCCTATAATTTTCCATCTTTTTCCTTGTTCCCTTCTTGAACAGGGGGGTTACAACAGTTCCTCCGGAGACAGCCTGGAAATCGGACAATCCAACCCCATGAACTCGGAGCAGGAGTGGGCCCCTCCAATCTGCTCCGACATTCTGGCATCTGCATCGTAAACAAGCAACCCGTTATTTTTAAACGCCCCGCGCCCCAGGTTACCCTCACTCCACGCCCTGGGTTCCAGATGCATTTTTAAAAGAGGCAGCAGAGATAACTGATGTATTCTGGCCAGGTTTTTGGGGAATTAGGAACCAGTGAGCGGAGGAGTTAACTTGTGCACCTTGTAAACCCAAATGCTGCTGTCAATTAACCTGCCTTTCTCCTCACTCTTCTCAATCTTAATGGTGTCCTGCACTGCAGACCTTGGCTACTCGTTTAGATTACTCAATAATTCGAAGTGAATTTGAGTGCAAGGACTTAAATGCTGTGTTCTATTGCCTCAATGTGTACAATTACTTCCAGATTTGCCAGTGGTCCCAGCTCTCAGCTGCTACTGACAGGCGGACAAGCCTTTTGTTTGAGAGCCGTGCCTGGGGAATGAAGTAATCACCTGGCTCTCCCAGACAGACCAGACTGTCTGAGCATTCAGATGTCCAGTCACCCACCAGAGACATTGTGCAACCAGCCATCGACAGGCCCAGGAAGTCAGCGCAGCACAAAACAGGCTGACATCAGTTCCAATTCGCCCGCCCATCCCTCACGCTGCACTCAGCTCACTCACTGTGCCAGTGTCGGAACAAGCTAGCGACGTCAATCAGGGTCCATGTAACGTGAAGGGGAGAGGACGAAACAGGAGCCAAGGTCGAAAGGAAAAAAACCCAACAATAATTCTCAGCAAATGCGCCACCCCAGCTCCATGCTCCTGTTCTAACTGCCCGAGACACCCGCATGACATTGTTCAGGATGAGAATGAATGAGAGGCTTGAATACGAGATTGGGTTTGTGTAACTTCACCATGACCTCACCAGGGACGGCAAGGCGGCACAGTGGTTAGCACTGCTGCCTCACAACGCCAGGGATCCGGGTTCAATTCCGGCCTCAGGTGACTGCGTGGAGTCTGCACGTCCTCCCCGTGTGTGCGTGGGTTTCCTCCGGGTGCTCCGGTTTCCTCCCACAGTCCAAAGATGTTCAGGTTAGGTGGATTGGCCGTGATAAATTGCCCCTTAGTGTGCAGGGATGTGCAAGTTAGGTGGGGTGGTGAGGATAGGGCAGGGGAGTGGGCGTAAGCAGGGTGCTCTTTCAGAGGGTCGATGCAGACTCGATGGGCCGAATTACCTCCTTCACCACGGTAGGGAGCCGTGTCCCTCCGACTCTCCCGTGCTGTCACACGTTTGGTATTTGGACATTAACCGTGTGGTAGCGAGAGAAGGTGAAGGTGTCCTCATCAATGCAGGGGGGCCTGGTGGAGGAGGCGACATTGACAACTTAATTCCGGGGGAGCCGACCTTTGGAGCAGCAGCAGGAATCCAGACCTGGGCAGAGTAATGGAATCAGCAAAGACTGTAACTGATAGAGCTGGATGTGGTCTGCGTGAGGTCACACTGTTCAGAGCGAGGAAAGATAAATCAAACCATTTTCTTAATGGTGAGAAAATAGGCACTGCGGGCGAGCAGAGAGAGTTGGGAATTGAGGTAGATTACATCGTTAAGAGCTGATGTGCAGGAATAAAACGTGATTAAGAGGCAGTAATGGAATGTTGGTCTTGACCTCAACAAGGCTGAAATACAGAAGGGAGGAGGTAATCGAACCGAGTGTGGGTTAACTGGAGGAACTGCATTCAGTCCTGGCCACCACAGCTCAGGAAGATTATCCCCACCTTGCGAGGAGCTCTGCCAATCCACCAGGATGATGCCGGGGCCGAGAGGGTTAAACTGTGAATTCTAAATTGCAGAAACCGGAGTTGTTTCCGTGAGCGAGGAAGATTGAGAGGTGATTTGATTGAAGTGTTTCAAAATGTTGAGAAGGATCCCTCAGGGTGAGATTCGCTGAGCTGGGAAGAGAGAGAATCCGAGCCAGTTGGCTCCCCCGCAGAATCAGGAAGCACTTTTTCACACAAAAGGATTGTGAAATCCTGGAAGTGCTGTGGATGCTGGCACTAAATTGGAGCTTTTAAATCTGCGATTGACAGATATTTCTTAGTTTGGGTTTCAAGAAGCAGAAGAGCTAAATGAAGAGGAGCGACAAATCGATTCTGCTTCGGTTAAAGGGCGGAGCAGGCTCCTCCCATTCTTTAAATGCTGCAGAGGGCACGGGGCTTCTGTGGAAATCAAAGGATTTGTGATTCAGTCACCCCCCCCCCCCCCCAGGTGCCCCAGGTCATGGGAGGCACGATAGCACCGTGGTTAGCACTGTTGCCTCACGACGGCAGGGTCCCAGGTTCCATTCCCGACTTGGGTCACTGACTGTGCGGAGTCTGCACGTTCTCCCCGTGTCTGCGTGGGTTTCCTCCGGGTGCTCCGGTTTCCTCTCACAAGACCCAAAAGAAGTGCTGTTGGGTGAATTGGACATTCTGAATTCTCCCTCTGTGTACCCGAACAGGCGCCGGAATGTGGCGACTAGGGGTTTCCACAGTAACTTCATTGCAGTGTTAGTGTAAACCTACTTGTGACACCAGTAAAGATTACATACATCCAGAATTCGCTGAGTGTGAATGTCTCCACCCAGCAAACAAACAGCAAGCTGGAGAACAGTACAATGGTTGTATAACACACATCCAGCAGTCAGCTTGTAATATACCATCCACTGGGGGATTTTAAATCTCCACCGCTCGCTGTCTCAAAACACCTTGTACCAGCTGATAGGAACTGCAGCACCAGCTGCTTATTAGCACATCTGCACACTGCTGACTTCATTTCAAACTCCCCGACACAGCATGTCGTAGCTATAAGGGAATAACTCATTCCCATCTGGTACTGTGGAGCTGCTGCTTGAGTCCGAGTGTCAGCTTCTGTACCCGTCCAGGACACTCAAAGTGAGAAATTCGACATGCATCCGAAACACAAACCGGTCCAGGACAATCAGGGCCGCGGTCATCTCCAGCCCCCCTCGAAACAGCCACAGGAAAACTGGCAGAAGCAAATCAAGCATCTCACTGAGGCGAACAAACCCACGGAGGAGCAGAAGTTTGCAAGCTCCTATTTAGTCCTGAATTCCGGTCTCTGACACTATCGCCAGATGTGCTCTATCGAAAGCCCATAAAAACCTGGAGAAGATCTCCTCCTGACCTGATCTGCTCCAAGGCGAACAATCCCAGCTACTCCAATCGCTCCACTTAATGGCCATCCCTCTATCGTCCTGGTGCCCTCTCGAAGACACTGCCTGCCTTCCTGAAGTGCGGTGCCCAAAACTCTACTTAATGCTCCAGCAGGAAATGAACCAGAGATTTGAAAATGACCAGGCTGCCTCCCGCTACATGGCGGAGGCAGAAGAGACTCCCTCCACTGCGCATGTGCGGGAAACTGTCAGCGGCCGTTGACGCTCCCGCGCATGCGCCGCCCGGAGATGTCATTTCCGCGCCAGCTGGCGGGGCACCAAAGGCCTTTTCCACCAGCTGGCGAGGCGGAAATTCATCCGGCGCCGACCTAGCCCCTTAAGGTTGGGGCTCTGCGCCCAAAGATGCGGAGCATTCCGCACCTTTGGGGCGGCGCGATGCCCGTCTGATTTGCGCTGTTTTGGGCGCCAGTCGGCGGACATCGCGCCGTTTCCGGAGAATTTCGCCCCAGGTTATTTGTTTCAGTGACATTGGCGCATCATTGGTCCAGGACACGAGAGAAATCCCGTTCACTTCAAGACAGTGTCAGCGAAACCTTTACATCCTCCTCACATTAGCAGACAGTTGTCCTCATCATCCCTTCCGACACTACGAGCTCTTCTATCTCTCCCTTCCTTTGCTCTAATCCACTCTCGCTGCCAATGGCCCTTTCTGACACATGCTTCACAGAGTTGATGGAAGCTGGCATTTCCTTGGTGCACGCAGAAGGTCCCACCATCCACGTGTCTTGCTAAGGTTGGGTGTTCCTAGAATCCCCTCCGTGCAGAAGGAAGCCATTCGTCCCATCGAGTCAGCACTGACCTTCTGAAAGAGCACCCTACCTAAGCCCACTCCCCTGTCCTATTCCTTCAACCCCGTAACCTAACTTAGACATCTTTGGACGCTGAGATGCAACTTCACATGGCCAATCCACTTAACCTGCACATCTTTGGACGTCTTTCCAGTGAGATCATCAGCAATTGGGGTTGTACTTCGGGCTGTTGCTTCATCGTCCTGCGAGGGTTACATCCACCCACGGGTAGCTCCTCGATGGGATATGTTTTGGGCTTGTCTAGTAGATCTTTCTGAAATGCTTGCATGGGAGTGAATGCAATCACCAACTCAACATTTCTGTCTGCTGGCTCTGCGTTTGAAAAATCACAGTACGTCCCTTTTCTCTGCATCTGCTGAGCCCTGCGTCTCGGGATCCGATAGGCCATTGTGGAAATGACACAAATTCCAGTTGATGAATTCGAAAGTTTAAGCTGATTGTGAACTGGTTTTCGAAAGTAGACTTTGGGAATCCTTCAGTTCTTCTGCTGATAATCCTGACGTGTTCAGTCGATGTCGACCTTGAGCCCCAATTTCTAGGTGGCGTTTTGTGGCTTGTTTGTCTGTTTCAGACACGTCTGAATCAAGGAGCTGTAGCTCTGACCGCCGTTTAAACATTCTGAATTTGGACAGTCGGAAAACTCCTTCCCAATTCGAACTGGGGAATTTTGAGCACATTCTGACAGCATCCCTTTGATCTTTGACCTTCCTCCTGCTAAAGCACCTGGGATAAGCGTCGCTGTCGGTGCTTTCACTCGCTTTTCCGAAGCTCCGACTGTTATAATCCCAAAGTTGTCTGGCCTGATTTTATGACAGTTCTGTTGCTGTTTTTCGATTGCTTCTCCCTGACTCGCTATCGGTCAGGGCCGCACTCTGGCCACTCAGCTTCCAGACGGGGTTGACCCACTTCTCTCAATGCTCTGACCCACTCACAGGACAGATGTGGCTAGGCGGTGCAATCTCACCACAAGGGACCTGTCTAATTACCAGCTCCATACCAGGGGCGAGATTCTCCGACCCCCGCCGAGAATCGCGTGAATCCCGCCCCTGCCGGTTGCCGAATTCTCCACCACCGGAGATTCGGCGGGGGCGGGAATCGTGCCGCGCCGGTTGGCGGGCCCCCCCCCCCCGCGATTCTCCGGCCCGAATGGGCCAAAGTCCCGCCGCTAAAATGCCTGTCCCGCCGGCGTAGATTAAACCACCTACCTTACCGGTGGGACAAGGCGGCGCGGGCGGGCTCCGGGGTCCTGGGGGGGGGGTGCGGGGTGATCTAGCCTCGGGGGGTGCCCCCACGGTGGCCTGGCCCGCGATCGGGGCCCACCGATCCGCGGGCGGGCCTGTGCCGTGGGGGCACTCTTTCGCTTCCGCCTTCGCCACGGTCTCCACCATGGCGGTGGCGGAAGAGACTCTCTCCACAGCGCATGCGCGGGAATGCCGTCAGCGACTGCTAATGCTCCCGCGCATGCGCAGCCCGGCAATGTCATTTCCGCGCCAGCTGGCGGGGCACCAAAGGCCTTTTCCACCAGCTGGCGGGAGGGAAATCAGTCCGGCGGGGGCCTAGCCCCTTAAGGTTGGGGCTCGGCACCCCAAGGTGCGGAGCATTCCGCACCTTTGGGGCGGCGCGATGCCCGTCTGATTTGCGCCGTTTTGGGCGCCAGTTGGCGGACATCGCGCCATTTCCGGAGAATTTCGCCGCTGACCTCCATCTCTCTCTGTCTTCAAAGCTTTTCTGTGCAGTCACGGCGCTGAATTTGCAACTCTCCCCGAGACTGCGGCTTTCTTGCGGTCTGCCCAAAAGGTCGAAGGTCATCTCATGTAGCACGACCTAAGGATGTTCACCTTGTTGTACCTGCACTTAATCCAGCTCCCAGGCTGTTTTACCACTGCTGAGCATCACGTTGTGTTGTTAAAATTATATAAGAGCACGAACCACACTTAAAGGGTTGGGTGAACAGGATGTGGGTTCATATATTTAAACATTCAAACCACACGCTGTACCTGTCCTGGGAGTGCTTGATGTGGACAGTGTAGAGGGAGCTTTACTCTGTATCTAACCCCGTGCTGTACCTGTCCTGGGAGTGTTTGATGGGGACAGTGTAGAGGGAGCTTTACTCTGTATCTAACCCCGTGCTGTATCTGTCCTGGGAGTGTTTGATGGGGACAGTGTAGAGGGAGCTTTACTCTGTATCTAACCCCATGCTGTACCTGTCCTGGGAGTGTTTGATGGGGACAGTGTAGAGGGAGCTTTACTCTGTATCTAACCCCGTGCTGTACCTGTTCTGGGAGTGTTTGATGTGGACAGTGTAGAGGGAGCTTTACTCTGTATCTAACCCCGTGCTGTATCTGTCCTGGGAGTGTTTGATGGGGACAGTGTAGAGGGAGCTTTACTCTGTATCTAACCCCGTGCAGTACCTGTCCTGGGAGTGTTTGATGGGAACAGTGTAGAGGGAGCTTTACTCTGTATCTAACCCCGTGCAGTACCTGTCCTGGGAGTGTTTGATGGGAACAGTGTAGAGGGAGCTTTACTCTGTATCTAACACCGTGCGGTACCTGTCCTGGGAGTGTTTGATGGGGACAGTGTAGAGGGAGCTTTACTCTGTATCTTACCCCGTGCTATACCTGTCCTGGGAGTGTTTGATGGGGACAGTGTAGATGGAGCTTTACTCTGTCTCTAACCCCGTGCTGTACCTGTCCTGGGAGTGTTTGATGGGGACAGTGTAGAGGGAGCTTTACTCTATATCTAACCTCGTGCTGTACCTGTCCTGGGAGTGTTTGATGGGGACAGTGTAGAGGGAGCTTTACTCTGTATCTAACCTCGTGCTGTACCTGTCCTGGGAGTGTTTGATGGGGACAGTGTAGAGGGAGCTTTACTCTGTATCTAACCCCGTGCTGTCCCTGTGCTGGGAGTGTTTGATGGGGACAGTGTGGAGGGAGCTTTACTCTGTATCTAACCTCGTGCTGTACCTGGCCTGGGAGTGTTTGATGGGGACAGTGTAGAGGGAGCTTTACTCTGTATCTAACCTCGTGCTGTACCTGTCCTGGGAGTGTTTGATGGGGACAGTGTAGAGGGAGCTTTACTCTGTATCTAACCCCGTGCTGTCCCTGTGCTGGGAGTGTTTGATGGGGACAGTGTGGAGGGAGCTTTACTCTGTATCTAACCTCGTGCTGTACCTGGCCTGGGAGTGTTTGATGGGGACAGTGTAGAGGGAGCTTTACTCTGTATCTAACCTCGTGCTGTACCTGGCCTGGGAGTGTTTGATGGGGACAGTGTAGAGGGAGCTTTACTCTGTATCTAACCTCGTGCTGTACCTGTCCTGGGAGTGTTTGATGGGGACAGTGTAGAGGGAACTTTACTCTGTATCTAACCCCGTGCTGTACCTGTCCTGGGAGTGTTTGATGGGGACAGTGTAGAGGGAGCTTTACTCTGTATCTAACCTCGTGCTGTACCTGTCCTGGGAGTGTTTGATGGGGACAGTGTGGAGGGAGCTTTACTCTGTATCTAACCTCGTGCTGTACCTGGCCTGAGAGTGTTTGATGGGGACAGTGTAGAGGAAAGGTGACCCCATAATCCAGCCCATGCTCCCAGCGGACGCTCGAAGTTGCACTCTTTCAGATAAGACAATAAACCTGGAGACTGTCTCCCGTCTCGGGTGGGTGTAAAGGATTCCATGATTTCAGTGATGAACAGGGTGATTTCCATACCATCCTGGCCGATATCTTTCCCTCCACCAACAGCACTTAAAACGGGTCGATGATCTGGTCGATATGGCCGTGTTGTCTCTGGGAGCGTCCTGTGCACACACTGGCGGCTGTGTCCCTATATCACAGCAGTGACTGTACATCAAAAGTACTCAGTTGGGTGTGAAGCCTTTCCTGGCGATCTGATTCTATAGAAATTAAGAGCTTTATTCCTTTTTATTGCTGAGTCAGTCCAGTGTTTGGAGGTGAGTCAAGCCTGCTCGGCCTGGCCTCGTATCAACCTGCACATCGCCCCGCTCAACCCAACCAGCAAGTAAACCGTCAAACGCCTCCAATGGAAAATTCTGGAACAACTCGGGGCTGTCAATATAATGCAACTTGACAAACGCAGCCTGCATGACACGCAGCTGAACAGAATCAGAAAGGGAGAGATTAAAGAGAGAAAATGCTGCAGACACTCAGCAAGGCGGGAAGCAGCTGTGCAGAGAGAATAGTTCAATGACCCGTTGGGTGTTAAGAGCAATTTGTGTCTCAAGTTCAGATTGCCAATATCCACAGTAATAATAATAATAGTCGCTTATTGTCACAAGTCGGCTTCAATGAAGTTACTGTGAAAAGCCCCTAGTCGCCACATTCCGGCGCCTGTTCGGGGAGGCCGGTACGGGAATTGAACCCGCGCTGCTGGCCTTGTTCTGCATTACTAGCCAGCTGTTTAGCCCACTGTGCTAAACCAGCCCCAGTATTTTGCTTCTATTCAATTAGGTGGGATGGCGGAATTGGCCAAGGGCATTGCTGTAAGGACAGAGGCTTCTGAGGCAGAAAATGTACAAAGAATGTTGGGAAATGTTGGACTGAAACAACTCGAAAATGATCAGCATCAATGATGGAAGGAGCTGGCAAGTGATTCTGGAGGGTGGCAGGAGTGTGGGGGCATGGGGGGGGGGGGGAGAAGACGGCAAGTCAGAATTGGATGATGGCATGTGTTTAACGCACAGCTAAGACAGCAAGCTTCCCTTACTCTAGTGGAGAGTTTAAGATTGAAAGCAGTGAAGCGTAGGTCTTACCTAGTGCTGTCGATGGGATAAATCCTTATTGATTTCTAAGACAGCAGGCGTGGTTATGCCAATAGCCATAAACTACCTGCAGCTCCTCTCGCCCACATTGTTAGTGATAATCCTCCCTGCACAGAATGAAGCAACTCCCAGATAAAACAATCAATAAGAAATCAATCTTCAGCAACTTCATCTCTTCAGATCCACTTGTAACAGAAACAGCTTTGGAAAATAGTGGAGCTCTTTGGGACTATTACGAGCTTCTGACAAATGCTTTTCCCAGCAGCTCGTTCCTTTTGCCCAGTTTCCAACACGATCCTGTTGGTTTTAGCCACTGGTAGTCACGTATTGATCATCATTTGGGAAGATTCCACCCTATTGCTCCAGAGTGCTCCCACTGTGCTGGGTGGGAGGGAGGGGGGTTTCGTGGGCTCCTTCCCCATTCCTGTACCTCACCCTGGCTGCATCTCATGTGGGGGCAGGGGCGATACCACTGCCCAGTTCAACAGCTCAGAGCATCGCACCTCAGTACTGACACCCGACGTCCTTTGCACCTTTCAATCCCATTCCCTCCCCCCCTCACTAGCCCTGAAAACTCAACCTGGTTGTTCAACCCTAAATGTTAATCCAGCAAAGACTAGAAACCTTGAATTAGGAACCTATCCAGGTTAGAGCTACACGGGAATAAATCTGTGTCAGCAAAACACAGGTGGGGGGGAGGGGGGGGGGGTAACCTCCAGCTCATCGGCACAACACCCACCCAAAATACTCACGGCCCAATGCATAATATTCCCAAATCTTGGTAATTATGGGATACAACCAATGCCGCCTGTTAGGGGTCAGGGTTTAGAAAACTCCAAAATATATCGTGGAGTTCACCTGACCCACCCGCCGGGTGGGAGAATCGACGCCGCGCCAATTGCGCCACGCTGCCCACCGCCCCGACGGCGGGACGCGGTTCTCCCGCCCCTGCGAAAACGGCCACACGCGAATGGCGGCAGGCCGCACGGAGAATCGCCGCAAAAAGCCGTAACGGCGATTCTCCGGCCTGGATGGGCCGAGCGGACGTCCGAAAGAATCCGAGTCCTGCCGCCGCCATTCTAACATGCCCTGAGCCAGCGGGACCTCGGGGGTGAAGGGTCCGGGGGCGGCCAGTGGCGGGGGGGGGGGGGGGGGGGGGGGGGGAGGAGGGGTCCGACCCCGGGGAGGCCCTCCGTAGTGGCCTGGCCCGCGATCGGGGCCCACCGATCGGCGAGCCGGCCTCTCTGGCTGCGGACCTCTTTTCTTCCGCTCGGGCTCCTGGATCCCTGTGCCATTTGGCGTCAGGGCTGCGCGGGGATGACGGCCGGTGCGCATGCACGGACATCGCGGGGGCTGCGCACTTACATGCCGCCGGATCTCCGATGCCGCTCCGAGGCCGTGCTTCCTGCCACGCCCCTACTAGCCCCCTTGTCGGCCCCTTTGGGGCAGCACGGTGGCATTGTGGATAGCACAATTGCTTCACAGCTCCAGGGTCCCAGGTTCGATTCCGGCTTGGGTCACTGTCTGTGCGGAGTCTGCACGTCCTCCCCGTGTGTGCGTGGGTTTCCTCCGGGTGCTCCGGTTTCCTCCCACAGTCCAACGATGTGCAGGTTAGGTGGATTGGCCATGCTAAATTGCCCTTAGTGTCCAAAATTGCCCTCAGTGTTGGGTGGGGTTACTGGGTTATGGGGATAGGGCAGAGGTGTTCACCTTGGGTAGGGTGCTCTTTCCAAGAGCCGGTGCAGACTCGATGGGCCGAATGGCCTCCTTCTGCACTGTAAATTCTATGAATTGTCGGCCGGAGAATGGCATCTCGGAACGGGCGCCGGCAGCGAGGTAAAACGCGCCCGTTTTCCCGCCGGAGCGGAGAATCGCGGCCAAAGTTTATTCTACGAATTCAGTTAATATTTTTATAAAGACACACACAGCATTTTAATCAACTGCAAACATAAATACCCCACACAGCTACAGTACTCGATATATAACCCTTAATAACTTCCCTTAACTGTTTCAATTTGATAACAACACCCAATTAACCAGAAATCCCTTTTCAAAGATGTGGCCCAGCATATAGCACTCGAGACCTGGGGCGTCAATCTCAGACCCCCCGCCGGGTCGGAGAATGGCCTTTGGCCGCCGTGAATCCCGCCCCCGCCGAAGTCTCCGGTACCGGAGATTGGGCGGGGGCGGAAATCGGGCCGTGCCGGTTGGCGGGACCCCCCGCTCAATTCTCCGGCCCGGATGGGCCGAAGTCCCGCCCAGAAATGGCCTGTCCCACCGGCATAAATCAAAGCTGGTATTTACCTGCGGGACCAGGCGGCGCGGGCGGGCTCCGGGGTCCTGGGGGGGGGGGCGCGGGGCTATCTGACCCCGGGGGGTGCCCCCACGGTGGCCTGGTCCGCGATCGGGGCCCACCGATCCGCGGGCGGGCCTGTGCCGTGGGGGCACTCTTTCCCTTCCGCCTTCGCCACGGCCTCCACCATGGCGGAGGCGGAAGAGACTCTCCCCATTGCGCATGCGCGGGAAACTGCCGGCGGCCGCTGACGCTCCCGCGCATGCGCCGCATTTCCACGCCAGCTGCGCGGGGCAACAAACGCCATTTCCGCCAGCTGGCGGGGCGGAAATCCCTCCGGCGCCGGCCTAGCCCCTCAATGTTGGGGCTCGGCCCCCAAAGATGCGGAGCATTCCGCACCTTTGGGCCGGCGCGATGCCCGTCTGATTGGCGCCGTTTTTGGCGCCAGTCGGCGGACATCGCGCCGTTGGGGGAGAATTTTGCCCCTGGTCTCTTGCAGACTGTGGTACCGATACTTCTTGTTCTTTTCAAAACAGCAGGTTTGGATTCCTTGCAGAAAACATTTATCACTTTTAAATTATCAAGTGATCTGGAGACACCTTTTAACATGCAAAGAGAGAGAGAGAGGACAAGATGCTTGTCTGTCTGAATCCAGCTTCCAAAATAAAACAAAGTACTCAGAACCACAGCCAACTCTACCCACACAATGACATCACTGAAGCCTTTTGATCAGGCAAAACATTTCTTAAAGGAACACTCCCATGGCACGCCAGAGAGAATTAAAAAATATATTTTTTAAAAAGCCTTTTGAATCTCCCATGGAATAAAAACGGAACCTGATGGAAAATCTCAGCTGATCTGGCAGAATTTGCGGAGCGAGAAATGCGTTCTGATACACGCACTTAAGTGGATCGGTTTAAATTTTGAGTTACTGAACAGCCTAACCAGCCAAATGCATTTGTATTTTCTGAATGCTGGCTGTACCTTGCTCAGTTATGCTGCTGTTACCAAAAGAGGAAGAAAGCCTTGTGTAAATGTGCTGGGTTCCCAAAACACTGAACAATGAGGACTTATAACGAAGACTTGTTTATTCCTTAGCTTAGCAGCTACTACCCTCTCTGTTCCCGCCTTTTCCCCATTATCATTGACAGTTTTATCGCTCTCCAAAGCTACAATTGGCCCAGACTTCACGGCCTTCTGGCGGAGAGAATTCTGGATTTCCTGTGCCCTTTGTGAAGACATGCTCTCGGACATTCCTTCTCAATAGCTCAGCCCTAATGTTAAGATTACTTCCCCTTGGTCTGATTCCCCCACCAGAGAAAATAGTTTATCTCTATCGCCTCTCTTTAATCATCTTAAACGCAACACTGGAATCATCCCATTATCTCTCATAATCAAGAGAACAGAAGCTCATATCAGTGTTGCTGCCCATGACGCATCAGGGAATCCTTTCATAAAGTGTTTGATTCGCATCCGAATGATAGCGTTGGGATATATTACGCAAGCTCTGTACTTTATCCAACTAGGAAGTGAGTGCATAAAACTCTGTTTTCTATTCGCATTCAGTCACACACCTCACACTGGTGAGCAGTGGTGTGCAGATTCTAATGGAAGATTGCAGACAAAAACCAGAGGAGTTTCTAAGCTGCTCACTCATTGCTTCAGAATGGCGACTGAAAGGATAATTCACCACAGTCACTTCAAAGCTTTATGTTGCTGCACTGACAGAGTGCAGCAACAGAGCTTCATCCTCCTCGACCTGAATCATGCGCCACATTCTGTCACTGAGAGACTGGAGGAAGCTGCAGGTGACATCTCCACAGAGAATCACAGCCACTCCTGTGGCAGAGAGACTTTGGCCCTTTTAATTCATTCTCAGGATGTGGAGCCATTTATTGCCCATCCCTAATTTCCCTTGAGAAGTGGTGGAGAGACGCTTTCTTGAACGGCTGTAGTCCATGAGGCGTAGATACAATCACAATGCTGTTAGGGAGGTAGTCCTCCAATGGTAAGGAATGCACAGCGATATACACCGACTTTAATTGAGGCATACAAGATGATCAGAGGATTGGATAGGGTGGACAGTGAGAGCCTTTTTCCTCGGATGGTGATGTCTAGCACGAGGGGACATAGCTTTAAATTGAGGGGAGATAGATATAGGACAGATGTCAGAGGTAGGTTCTTTACTCCGAGAGTAGTAAGGGTGTGGAATGCCCTGCCTGCAACAGTAGTGGACTCGCCAACACTAAGGGCATTCAAATGGTCATTGGATAGATGTATGGATGATAAGGGAATAGTGTAGATGGGCTTTAGAGTGGTTTCACAGGTCGGCGCAACATCGAGGGCCGAAGGGCCTGTACTGCGCTGTAATGTTCTATGTTCTATGTTCTATGTTCTATGTACACACACGCCAAGATGGTGAAGCTTGAGGTGGTTTTAGTCCTTTCGGCCTGCTTCTTTTCTCCTAAGTGGTGGTGGAGGTCGGGGGTTTGGGAGGTGTTATCAAAGGAGCCTGCTACATAATGATAATAATAATCTTTATTATTGTCACAAGTAGGCTTACTTGTGCAATGAAGTTACTGTGAAAAGCCCCAAGTCGCCACATTCCGGCGCCTGTTCGGGTAGAGGGAGAATTCAGAATGTCCAATTCACCGAACAAGCATGTCTTTCGGGACTTGTGGGAGGAAACCGGAGCACCCGGAGGAAACCCACGCACACACGGGGAGAACGTGCAGACTCCACACAAACAGTGACCCAAGCCGGGAATCGAACCCGGGGTCCCTGGTGTTGTGAAGCAACTGTGCTAACCACTGTGCTACCGCACCACCCATATAGTGATCTGTGGCTAGTACGCATTGCTGCCGAGGACGTGGAGAGAATGGATTCTTGGGATGGTGGATTGGGCAATGAAATAGACTGCTTTGTCCCAGATGGCATCAAGATTGTGGAGTGCTGTTCTGTGTGAGCGCAAATTGCTTCAGTATCTGCGGAGCTGCAAATGGCACTGAAACTGACAATCAACAGCGCGCATCTCCACTTGTGGCCTTATGGCAGTGGGAAGCTCATTGATTCGGCAGCCGAAAATAACTGGGTCTCCGACACTATCCCGGGGAACGCCTGCGGCAACATCCTGGAATTTGAGATAATTGACTCCCACTAGCAAAAAACTATCATTCTTTATGCCAGATGTGACTCCAGCCAGTGGACAGATGATTTCCCCCCGATTCCTATTGACATCAGTTCAAATGCTGCTTTGCTGCTCAACTCAACCGGAGAGTTCCGGCCACTCTTTCAGCCTTTCACAGTTGTAAGTCGTCCCATCGAATCACCCGCAATTAATTCTGCTCTGCCAAACACGTCATTCTCTTCATATTTGTATCTTGTCAATCATAGGGTAGTTCCTCTGTAACCTCAACGCCCTTCAATTGTGTGAAGGTTAAAATAACACACAGTATTCCAGCTGCAATCTTCAAGGTATATAGATTCACTATTACATTTCCACCCCGTGCTTCCTGCTATAAAACCCAGCATTTGCCTTGTTCAACACAAGCACAGGAGGTGCTAAACCATCCTGCATTCAACTGCCCCAAACCCCACCAGCCCTTCCAAGTTAACAGCAATTTACTTCTACTTCTTTCGATTTAGTATCTAGATTTTGCTGCTCATAATATGGTCTCCACTACACTAGAGAGAGACTAAACAGATCCGTTTTCATTCCTGCGGACCTCAGTTCAGTCCACAAGAATGCCCCCGAGCTTCCTGTCACTTCGTGGCCAGCTGGACTATTCCAATGAAATTCAAACCAATTTCGAGGAATAACACCTTCTCCGCAATCGGCGCGATGTCCGCCGACCGGCGCCACAAACGGCGCGAATCAGTCAGGCATCGCGCCGCCCCAAAGGTGCGGAAATCTCTGCATCTTGAGGGGCCGAGCCCTCAGCTTGAGGGGCTAGACCCGCGCTGGACTGATTTCCGCCCCGCCAGCTGGCGCGGAAATTACTTTGTCGTGCGATGCTTGCGCGGGAGCGTCAGCGGCCGCTCACGGCATCCCCGCGCATGCGCAGTGGAGGGGGTCTCTTCCGCCTCCGCCATAGTGAAGACCATGGCGAAGGCGGAAGGAAAAGAGTGCCCCCACGGCACAGGCCCGCCTGCCGATCGGTGGGCCCCGATCACGGGCCAGGCCACCGTGGGGGCACCCCCCAGGGCCAGATCGCCCCGCGTGCCCCCCAGGACCCCGGAGCCCGCCCGCGCTGCTTTGTCCCGCCGTTCGAAAGGTGGTTCAATCCACGCCGGCTGGCGTGGGTTGACAGCGGCGGGACTGCGGCCCATCGCGGACCGGAGAATCGCTGGGGGTGGGCCCGCCGACCGGCGCGATTTCCAGCGACCGGCGCGGCGCGATTCCGGCCCCAGCCGAATCTCCAGTGGCGGAGAATTCGGGACACGGCAGGGGCGGGATTGAAGCCGGCCCCCAGCGATTCTCCGACCCCGCACCCCCCATCTTTCAACTCCACGCTGGTTAGGTCAGCATTTATTGCCCATGCCTAGTTGCCCTTCAGAAGGGGGGGGTGAGCTGCCTTCTTGAACCGCTGCAGCCCCTGAGGTGTAGGTACACCCACTGTGCTGTTGGGGAGGGAGGTCCAGGATATTGCCCCTCACCATGTGACCAAATCATTGATTTTCATGGTGAACAGAACTGATCCCAGCTGAAAGTCATGGGATATGTCAGGAAAAATAGTGATGATGTGAAGATATCAGGGAAAGGCAATGAATTGGAATGCTTACTTCCAGTTATGTATTTTTCAAACCTATTGGAAGTGGGAGCTGTTCAAAGGCGGGAATGGTTCGGATGCATAACGGAACCAGTGCTTTTGATATGTTGATGCACAAGTCCCGAAAGACACGCTGTTAGGTGAATTGGACATTCTGAGTTCTCCCTCTGTGTACCCGAACAGGCGCCGGGGTGTGGCGACTAGGGGCTTTTCACAGTAACTTCATTGCCGTGTTAATGTAAGCCTACTTGTGACAATAATTAAAAAATGAGCCAGGCTCCACTGCAAACAGATGTTTACCTAAAGAAAGCTGGGAAAAACGGGGAACAGGATATAAAGGGCTTGATTAAGGTGTTAGCGGTTCAAAGAAGACAAGGTGTGAACATTTCATTTTCATTCTAAAAAGACTCACAAAATGAAGGTAATTGAGTTTGACTTCTGAAGAGATTAATTCAAATAAGGGAAGATCAAAAGGGAAACTCAGGAACATTCAACCTGAGCAAGTTTGTGACCTCAGCCAAGAGCAGGAATAGTTGTTCCAACTCCCAGGAAGAGGCGTCTGTTAAGCGAGCCTGATTGGAAAACCAGTTTGTCCTGCCTCAGAAGCAACCCCCAAAGAGATATAATTGCTTGGTGTGGTAACTGTTACTGGATTTTGTCTATAGTTTTAAAAAATCTATAAGACATTGTGGAGGTTTGGGGAGAATTAACTCTGAAAGTAGTGAAATAAAGATATTTGGAACTGGATAGTTGGTGATACTGTGTATAGCCATTGTTTTAGTTAAGTGTACTTCTAGTCGACTTTATAGTTATTTATTTTAATGTTTAATTTATTTTAGTTAAAATCATCATAAAATGCGTGTGACATAATTGTCTGGATTTCAAATATTTCTTTGCAGCATAACAAATTGCGAAATGCAGTTGAGGGCAGTTGTTTCAAGTTTCCTTTCTGGGATTTGGAGTAACTAAGCGCTTACCATCAGCCGTGTTCTTAACAGATAGAACTGTCCAAACCCTCTGAGAATCTGCGCTCACCTCCTCCTCTCTATTCCCTCCATTCTCGCCAACCCCCACTCCCATTGCACTTAATCGTCTCCCAGTTTCCTCTGGCATGGCACCATGTCAAAGTCCATATACGATGCATCCACTGCATTCCTTTCCCATCAACCGGCCGGATCTGTCACCTCCCCCAAAGAACTCGATTAAGTTTGTTGAGCGTAATTTTCCCTTCCGCAATCAGTGTTTGGCTGCTTCTAATTATCTTCCCGTCATCTAATTTCATCTTTAATTAAAGATTCCACAGATGTTAAACTAACCAGGCTGTAATTATCCAGGTTGGCTGTCTCCCTTATTTAAGAATGGGTTTTACTTTTGGAAGTTCTCCAGCCCGTTGACACGCATCCAAACAAACTGCGTGCCTATCCAATGATGTCACGAATAGTCAACATGCATAACAAAGAGATTCCTTCCACGGGTTTAATAGTTTTTTGAAAGTGCGGGAGCCACTCTCTCGCTGAAAAGGGTGTTGGGGGGCGGGGGGGGGGGGGGCTGCCTGGTGGAGACAACACACAGAGCGAGTGATTCATCCACCAAGAGCTAGTTTACAAAGTTAATAATCCCACCATTAAATCCATCATTCAGCATAAAGAAAGTGTTTGGATATTAATAGTTATTTAAAAATGATTCATTGCATACATTCTTTCAAATTGTGTGTTTACCGAATCCAAAGATAGATTTCCTGAGTAATCCGCTTTTAAACTGGCAAATGGACTTCAATAAGCTTTTTGATCGGAAACAGGTCACGCGCTCCTTGGAAAAGAAGCATCGAAATGGGGAGGAGGAGCGGTGTCTCTGGGGGTGCAGATCCACATATCACAAAAATAAATTAATATTAGTTAATAGTCCATAAGGTGAAGTGGACAAGGCACTGAGTTGATTTCTGAGGGATAGACTTGAAAGGTAGAGAAGTTATATTAAGCTTATATCAACCTTATTGTAATGATGTTAAAACTATCAGTGACTTCAGTTGGATCACTCTGGGCTGTGCACAGTTCAGCTCTCCATGTTGCATGAGGAATATAGAGGTTTTGGAGAATGCTCAGGAATTATATCCTGGAGCGACAGCACAGCTGGGAGTGTAGACCCCTCAGGGAAGATTGAAAGTAACAGAGCTTGTTTCTGTCAGAAAGAGAAGATGGAGGGGTGACCTTAGTGAGGTCTTTAAGGTTGTGAAATGGTTTGAAAGGGTAGATGTTTCTTTGTGCAAGAAGGTCCAGTACTAGTGGCCAGCAGTCAGGTAATAATAATAATCATCATCATAATAATAATCTTTATTATTGGCACAAGTAGGCTTACATTAACACTCCAGTCAAGTTACTATGAGAATCCCCCAGTTGCCACATTCCGGCGCCTGTTTGGGTACACAGAGGGAGAATTCAGAATGTCCAATTCACCTAACAAGTACGTCTTTTGGGACTTGTGGGAGGAAACCGGAGCACCCGGAGGAAACCCACGCAGACACGGGAGAACGTGCAGACTCCGCACAGACAGTGACCCAAGCGGGAATCGAACCTGGGACCCTGGCACTGTAAGCCACAGTGCTAACCACTGTGCGACCATCCACCCAATAGGTAATCTCTAGTCAGGAATTCAGGAGAAATGTCTTTACCAAGAGAGTGGTGAGAATATGGAATTCACTTGTTGAGATGCATCGTATGGATACATTTCATAGAATTTACAGTGCAGAAGGAGGCCATTCGGCCCATTGAGTCTGCACCGGCCCTTACCTCCACCTTATCCCCATAACCCAGCAACCCCACCCAACCTTTTTTGTACACTATGGGGCAATTTAGCATGGCCAATCCACCTAACCGGCACATCTTTGGACTGTGGGAGGAAACCGGAGCACCCGGAGGAAACCCACGCAGACGCGGGGAGAACGTGCAGACTCCGCACAGACAGTGACCCAGCGGGGAATCGAACCTGGGACCCCGGAGCTGTGAAGCAACTGTGCTAACCACTGTGCTACCGTGCTGCCCAATTTAAGGGGAGGTTAAAGAAATCTGAGGGGGATAATTGAAATATTTGCTGATAAGATGAGATGAGGAAAGGTGTCCCCCTGTGCCATGGAACCCCTGATGAAGTAAGTGAAGGAGGACATTCACTCCTCGATTGTTACTGTGTACAAGTTTTCAGCCCATGGCCAGAACCCGTCAGCAGTGAATAAGTTCACGGATCCCAGCAGCACTCCCTCTCTCTCTCTCTCCAGCTTCCTATATCGATGACGAGACTCACAAGAATTATCCAAGCAAGTGTAGTCTTCTGCAAACTCCGAACATCCATTTGGGAATGAAGAGGAGTAAGTCTGCCCGGCAAAGTTGAAAATCTACAGAACAATCACCCTGCCCACTCTGCTGTATCCATGTGAGAGGGGGACTGTGTACCACCCTCATGAGTTTCTGTTATAACGTGCCCAGATCCTATTGTCTGGGGACAATTAGTTACTCCATGTCCTTTGAGGAATATGAGCTCCCCCAATGAGGGGAGGGAAGGGGGACAGTCATTAGCAGCACAGCTGTTATAAATAGAGTTGGCCAGCGTGGTACCAGCCAGAGAGGGAACCTGTAGTGAACCAATCAATGGCTCTGTTTGATTCTACAAACTCATGCTGGATTCTTCGTGGCCCTCACAAAAGTTTCATTGGAAGCTTCTGAAGGTTAATTTGCAGGAACGAAGATCCCAAACACTGAGGTGTTCACCTAAGCTACTATATCAAGCATTCACAGTCAGAGCTACGTTGGGCTGGTCATGCCCAGATTGCCATTTAGCAAAGCAAGTCTTTGATGGAGAGCGTAAGCACCTCATGTGTTTCAAGCCAGCCTTGTCTCACTCCGCCCTCTAGAATGGAGTGTCTTTGGGACAATGCAAACCTAGCTCGCAGTTCCGAACCATCCTTCTCTTGACTCAATATTGGTCCTGTTTCAAGAAGCTGGGAGCATCTGTGCACAGGACATGCTCGTCAGTGGTCAGTGTTTGTTGGCAAAAGTGATTAAAAGCCTCTTACTGTCAATGGGCGACTCAGGGAGGGGAATAAACACCCCCCCATCACCATCTCACATTTCAATGGGCCGGAATGGGCATTTCTTATCCGGAGGGGTCCAGCACTAACACGGTGCCTCACAGAGTCAAATATCCCACTGATCCCAACATCTCGGACAACAACAATCCCAGGAGAGGTGCGGGCTGTCGGAAGGTGGTGTAGCACATGCAGAGAAAGGTGAAAGAGAAGCTGGCTACCAAAAGCAGAAAGTAGCTGGTTCCCAGTCGGCTGAGAGAGGGTGAAAGCTGGAAATGAAAGACATTATCTGCGATCATTACTGGTTATTATTGAACAAATGATTCAGTAGCAGAAATAGGAAGGCAGATTATTATTTGAATTGGTGTGAATTGAGAGAGATGGATACTCAGCGAGACCTTGGTGTCCTCGTGCATCAGTCGCTGAGATTAAGCGCGCAGGTACAGCAGGCAGGAAAGAAGGCAAATGGTATGTTGGCCTTCATAGCGAGAGGATTTGAGTATCGGAATAGAGATGTTTTACTGCAATTGTATAGGGCATTGGTGAGTCCACACCTGGAGTATTGTGCGCAGTTCTTGTGTCCTTATCTGAGGAAGGTTGTTCTTGCTGTGGAGGGAGAGCAGCGAATGTTTACCAGGCTGATTCGTGGGAAGGCGGGACTGTCTTATGAGGAGAGAATAAATCGGTTAGACCATAAACATGGGAGCAGAATTAGGCCACTCGGCCCATCGAGTCTGCTCCGCCATTCAATCATGGCTGATATTTTTCTCATCCCCATTCTCCTGCCTTCTCTCCACAACCCCTGATCCCCTTATTAATCAAGAACCTATCTATCTCTGTCTTAAAGACACTCAGTGATTTGGCCTCCACAGCCTTCTGCGGCAAAGAGTTCCACAGATTCACCACCCACTGGCTGAAAGAATTCCTCCTCATCTCTGTTTTAAAGGATCATCCCTTCAGTCTGAGATGGTGTCCTCTGGTTCTAGTTTTTCCTACTAGTGGAAACATCCTCTCCACATCCTCTCTATCCAGGCCTCGCAGTATCCTGTAAGTTTCAATAAGATCCCCTCTCATCCTTCTAAACTCCAACGAGTACAGACCCAGAGTCCTCAACCGTTCCTCATACGACAAATTCTTCATTCCAGGGATCATTCTTGTGAACCTCCTCTGGACCCTTTCCAAGGCCAGCACATCCTTCCTTAGATACGGGGCCCAAAACGGCTCACAATACTCCAAATGGGGTCTGACCAGAGCCTCCTACAGCCTCAGAAGTACATCCCTGGTCTTGTATTCTATGAAATGAAATGAAATGAAAATCACTTATTGTCACAAGTAGGCTTCAATGAAGTTACTGTGAAAAGCCCCTTGTCGCCACATTCTGCGCCTGTTCGGGGAGGCTGGTACTGGAATTGAACCGTGCTACTGGCCTGCCTTGGTCTGCTTTCAAAGCCAGCGATTTAGCCCAGTGAGCTAAACCAGCCCTCTTGACATGAATGCTAACATTGCATTTGCCTTCTTAACTGCCGACTGAACCTGCAGATTAACCTTAAGAGAATCGTGAACAAGGACTCCCAAGTCCCTTTGTGCTTCTGCTTTCTGAAGCATTTCCCCATTTAGAAAATAGTCTATGTCTAGATTCCTCCTTCCAAAGTGCATAACCTCACACTTTTCCACATTGTATTCTATCTGCCACTTCATTGCCCACTCTCCTAGCTTGTCCAATCCTTCTGCAGCCCCCTTGCTTCCTCAATACTACCTGTCCCTCTACGGATCTTTGTATCATCTGCAGACTGAGCAACAGCGCCTTCAGTACCTTCTTCCAGATCATTAATGTATATTGTAAAAAGTTGTGGTCCCAGCACTGACCCCTGAGGCACACCACTAGTCACCAGCTGCCATCCTGAAAAAGACCCCTTTATCCCCACTCTCTGCCTTCTGCCAGTCAGCCAATCCTCTATCCATGCCAGGATCTTACCCTAACACCATGGGCTTTTAACTTATTTAACAGTCTCCTATGCAGCACCTTGTCAAAGGCCTTCTGGAAGTCTAAATAAATCACCTCCACTGGTTCTCCTTTGTCTAACTTCCTTGTTACCTCCTCAAAGAATTCTAACAGATTTGTCAGACATGACCTCCCTTTGACAAAGCGGTGCTGACTCAGTCCTATTTTATCATGCACTTCCAAGTACTCCGCGATCTCATCTTTAATAACTGACTCTAAAATCTTACCAATGACCGAAGTCAGGCTAACCGGCCTATAATTTCCCGTCTTCCTGCCTCCCTCCCTTCTTAAACAGTGGTGTTACATTAGCCACTTTCCAGTCCTCTGGGACCCTTCCTGCCTCCAGTGATTCCTGAAAGATCATCATAAATGCCTCCATAATTTCCTCAGCTCTCTCTTTTAGGACCCTGGGAGGTAGTCCATCCGGTCCAGGTAACTTATCATAGGATTATATTCATTGGAGTTTAGAAGAATGAGAGGGGATCTCATGGAAACTTACAAAATTCTAACAGGATTAGACAGGGTAGATTCAGAAAGAATGTTCCCGATGGTGGGGGGAGTCCAGAACTAGGGGTCATCGGTTTGAGGATGAGGGCTAAACCTTTTAGGATTGAGGTGAGGAGACATTTCTTCACCCAGAGAGTGATGAATCTGTGGAATTCGCTACCACAGAAAGTAGTTGAGGCCAAAACGTTGTGGAGGGGCTGGTTTAGCACAGTAGGCTAAACAGCTGGCCTGTAATGCAGAACGAGACAGCACGCGGGTTCGATTCCCGTACCAGCCTCCCCGAACAGGCGCCAGAATGTGGTGACTAGGGGCTTTTCACGGTAACTTCATTGAAGCCTACTTGTGACAATAAGCAATTATTGTTATAATTTCAAGAAGGAATTCGATACAGCTCTTGGGCGAAAAGGATATGGGGTAAGGCGGGATCAGGGTATTGAACCTGATGATCAGCCATGATCATAATGAATGGAGGAGCAGGCTGGAAGGGCTGAATGGCCTCCTTCTGCTCCTATTTTCTACCTTTCTATATTAATGGGGCCCAGATGTTCCCCACATTGGAGACCATTTCCATTGGGGTGAAAATGGCGGATGAACCAGGAAAATCTAAGTCCTGCCCCCAAACACGCCTCTTCCTATTTTCACAGGGACGGGACTGGAGTCGGACTAGGGATTGCGCATGCGTGGTTTCCCGAGGCAGCTGGCCACTTTAATCACCAGCTCTCTGCCCTGAAGTGGGAGTTTATTGGGCCAGGAATATGAAACTCAAAGTGTGTAGACTACACCAGGTGGATTTGATTGGAAAGCCAGGTGACCCAAAGGTGAGGTATCCCTCTGGGAACCTTTGGGGGAAGTAATGCGTCCAATCAGATTGTGCCGAAAAAAATTGCCTAAACTCATTGGAACTGTCAAAACAGACAAGGAACTGTCGACTGAAGCGAGGCGAGGTGTGATGCAGAAGGTAAGGGCAGAGGGTGGTGGGTGGAGACATGGGCTGACGTGAGTTGGCATTCAATTGGCACAGGGGCAACAAAGGGCCTTGGGAATGCGGGGGGAGAGCCAGTCTGAGGGGGTCATGGGTAGAGGGGCAAGATGCAACATGTGGGGATTGGGTAGGTCTGGGCCTGATATTTTATTGGGAATGTGGTGCGTACCCCATCATCCAGTGCTGGCATGGGATTTCAGACCCATCTCACACAGGAACAATGACTACAGGACCAGGAGAGACTGGTAACCTTGGCACTGTATCTGGGGGGCAACACTGTTGGAGGGCAGTGGGGCAGAAAAACGAGGAAGATACAACACCTCAAAAATGGCAAATAAGAAAGTCAGTGATTAAATGAGGGAATCCAAACTGAATAAAAAGGACAATTTAATAACACATCAGATATACACGAATTATCACAATTTGATGCAAATTATGATGTTATGATAATTTTGCAGAAATTATGTAAATTTTAATAGGTGATAATCTAAGTAGTGATTACGAGAGGTGTTTGACTCCGGGAGCAAGTCAATATTTTTGACTAACATTAATCTAATATTTCTGTTCTCTCTAAACTACATGCTACATTAAAGGGTTTGCACAGACTCTTCCCGGGATCTTTGTGCCGAATCAGGAATCAAAGAAAATCCATGAGAGATGGAAAGCAATACATTCACCTCTGGCTTCATCAGCAGAAAGCACCTGAGCCTTTCAATCAGCATTCGCAACACAGGTACAGCACGGGGTTACATACAGAGTAACGCTCCCTCTACACTGTCCCGATCAAACACTCCCAGGACAGGTACAGCACGGGGTTAGATACAGAGTAAAGCTCCCTCTACACTGTCCCCATCAAATACTCCCAGGACAGGTACAGCACGGGGTTAGATACAGAGTAAAGCTCCCTCTACACTGTCCCCATCAAACACTCTCAGGGCAGGTACAGCACGGGTTTAGATACAGAGTAAAGCTCCCTCTACACTCTCCCCATCAAACACTCCCAGGACAGGTACAGCACGGTGTTAGATACAGAGTAAAGCTCCCTCTACACTGTCCCCATCAAACACTCCCAGGCCAGGGACAGCACTGGGTTAGATACAGAGTAAAGCTCCCTCTACACTCTCCCCATCAAACACTCCCAGGACAGGTACAGCACAGTGTTAGATCTGTCCCCATCAACTACTCCCACGGCAGGTACAGCACGGTTTAGATACAGAGTAAAGCTCCCTCTTCACTGTCCCCATCAAACACTCCCAAGACAGGTACAGCACGGGGTTAGATACAGAGTAAAGCTCCCTCTTCACTATCCACGTGAAACACTCCCAGGACAGGTATAGCAAGGGGTTAGATACAGAGTAAAGCTCCCTCTACACTGTCCCCATTTTTGTGAGGGCCACGAAAAATCCAGCACGAGTTTTAAGGATACAAAGTAATAACATTTATTTACAATAACATATATATATAACAGCAGCAGCAACTTCCCTTGCTGCACACTCCTTCCTGCTGGTTCCTGAACTGGCCAGCTTTATTTATACTAGGAGTTTACAAATGGTTTCTCCGCCCCCCTCATTGGGGAAGCTCATACTGCCACAGGATTGTGGGATTGTCATTAGTCCCCAGCCAATGGTAAGCAGGCAGGTTAGAACATCCCTCCCCCCCAAAGTCCAAGGTATCCACCGAAGACCCTGGCGAAGGAGGGAGTCGGACTCGTTTTGCCGCAGGCCGGACACCATTTGCACGCGGCGCTGGATCAGGCGGCGTGTAACGAGACGGAGTCCGGCGCTTCCGTGATGAATGGCGCAACGGTTGTACATCCACGGCCCGTGGACCCGAGGATTCCCCCTCTGATGCGTCCTGTGTCTCCATCTCGGAGTCAGAATCTGCTGCCTCCGTCATGTCAGCGTCTCTATCTCCATTCGGTCCCGTAACGACCTGCGCAGGCTATGAGTGAGGCACCAGTGGAAGATTGTGAGGACTACCTTCCCTTGTCTCTGGTCTCTGCGGCTGTAGAAATGAGCTCCGGGGGTGGGGAATCTTTGGAGGGGATGATCTTCTGGACCGACGTGGTCTACATGTTTGCGCTGGAGACGACCCTGGGCTTGCACCTGGTAAGATATAGGGCCCGTTTGGCGAAAGATTACGCCAGGAACCCACTGGGCACCACCAGCAAAATTTCGAACGAACACTGGGTCACCGGGCGCAAACTGCCGAATCGGACCATGCCGAGACAATCCCTGTCCCTGCCGTTCTTGTGTGCGGCGTACTTTTGCGGCAATGTCCGGGAAAACCATACTAAGGCGGGTGCGAAGTCTCCGGCCCATTAGGAGTTCTGCGGGAGCTACCCCAGTCACCGCATGGGGGGGTGGTCCTATACGTAAACAAAAAGCGAGCCAGTCTCGTGTCCATTGATCCGGAAGACTGCTTCTTTAGGCCTCTTTGGAATGTCTGCACTGTGCAGACTGCACTCTGCCAACCCATTTGAAGCCGGGTGGTAAGGGGCAGTGCGGATATGGCGGATGCCGTTCATCTTTATGAACCTCGCAAACTCCTCACTCGTGAATGGAGTGCCGTTATCCGTGACCAGCACCGCGGGGAGGCCATGCGTACTAAACGACAAACGCATCTTTTCAATTGTTGCGCAGGACGTTGTCCCCTGCATCTTATGCACCTCTAGCCATTTAGACTGGGCGTCGATTAATAGAAGGAACATGGATCCTTGAAAAGGGCCGGCGAAATCCGCATGCAAGCGTGCCCAAGGCCGCCCTGGCCATTCCCAGTGATGTAGGGGCGCGGCCGGCGGAAGCTTCTGATGCTCCTGGCAAATGGAGCAGTTTTGGGCCACCTTCTCAATGTTGGTGTCGAGGCCTGGTCACCAGACATAACTCCGGGCCAACATTTTCATTTTGGTCATACCTGGATGCCCATTGTGCAAGTCTCTTAGTCTCAGCTCCTGGCCTTTTCTGGGACAATCACACGCGTCCCCCACAAGAGGATGCCGTCTTCCACGCTGAATTTTGACAGCTTGGAGGAAAATGCCCGCAACTCGCCTGGGCGCGGTCTATGCTGCCCACCATACAGGACTATGTGCCGAACCTTTGACAGGACTGGCTCCGTCTGGGTCCACTCACGGATCTGTGATGCCGTGACAGGCAAGGTGACCATATAAGTTAGGGTTGCAACCACCTCACCGGTCGTGGGGGTCGACATGGGGCCGGTCGATAAAGGCAATCGGCTCAGTGCGTCGGCATTTGCTATCTGCGTTCCTGGTTTGTGCTCCAGAGAATACTCGTATGCAGCAAGCAACAAAGCCCAGCGCTGGATCCGTAAGGAAGCAATGGGCGGTATTGGCTTATCCTCTCTGAAAAGTCCCAACTGAGGCTTATGATCAGTCACAATAGTGAAATGGCGGCCATACACGTACTGGTGGAAGCGTTTCACCGCAAAAACCACTGCCAGGCCCTCCTTCTCGATCTGTGCGGACTTTTTCTCCGCTGCAGTCAATGTGCGGGAGGCGAAAGCTATCGGTCGCTCGGCCCCGTTCTCCATCTTGTGGGACAGGACGGCCCCAATACCATACGGGGATGCCTCACATGTGACGAGCAAAGGCTTTCCAGGATCATACTGGGTTAGTTGTTGCTTTTCCCAGCCGGAAAGCGGTTTTTTGCGGCTGACCCCAAACCCAGGTGTGATTTTTCTTTAGCAGAAGGTGCAAAGGGGCCAGCGTAGTTGCCAGATTGGGGGGGAACTTCCCGTAATAGTTTACGAGACCGAGAAAAGAACGAAGATGCGAAGTGTCAGTCAGGGCGGGGGCCTGTTGAATCGCACGCACCTTCTCTGCGACGGGTGCAAACCTTCGCGGTCCACCCGATAACCTAGGTAGACTATTTCTTTTGCCTGAAATACGCACTTTGTGCGACGTAAACGGACTCCAGCCTCCGAAAAGCGTCTATGGACAGCCTCCAGATTTTCCAAATGTTCCTGCTCCGACGTCCCTGTAATCAAAACGTCATCTAAGTAGACAGCAACACGTGGTAAACCTCTCAAAATGCCCTCCATAACACGTTGAAAAATAGCGCAGGCAGTGGATACTCCAAAGGGCAACCGTGTATATTCATACGGGCCCCGGTGTGTATTAATCGTTACATACGGTCGGGAGGCAGGGTCCAGCTCCAACTGCAGGTAGGCGTGACTCATATCTAATTTTGTGAACGAGAGTCCGCCTGCAAGCTTTGCGTAGAGATCCTCTATGCGAGGCATTGGATATCGGTCGAGTCGGGAAGCTCTATTCACTGTAAGTTTATAGTCGCCACACAAGCGAACTGTGGCATCTGGCTTCATTACAGGTACAATTGGTGCTGCCCAGTCAGCAAAACAGACGGGCCTGATAATACCCAAACTCTCCAAACAAGTGAGCTCCCCTTCTACCTTCTCGAGCAAGGCATAAGGCACCGGGCACACCCGGAAATAGCACGGCGTGGCTCCTGGTTCAACTTGGATACGGGCTACGGCCCCTTTTATTTTCCCCAAACCAGGCTGGAATACATCTGGGTATCGGCCTAGCACCTCAGTCAACCCTCCAGAAACTGTTTGGAGGATGTGCTGCCATTGCAACCGCAAATGGCGCAACCAGTCCCGACCCAACAGGCTGGGCCCATGGCCGCGCACCACGATAAGTGGGAAACGCCCCTCCTGGCGTCCATAAACAACAGGGGTCATTGTAGTTCCTGCAATGTCCAGTGGTTCCCCCGTGTAGGTGGCCAACCTGGCCTGTGAGTCGGTTAATGTAAGGATCTGTATACCCTGCTTTATGCGGTCGAATGTCCTCTGGGCGATCACGGAGACCGCTGCGCCAGTATCCAACTCCATCTCCAGCGGGTGGCCATTGACCTGTACAGTCACCATAATGGGGGCCACATGGGGAGCTGCCACACAATGCAGCTGCAGGCAGTCGTCCTCCGTCTCCACGTCCTCAGGAGTAGTCGCCGCAGGTTCATCCACATGGAAGGTACGGCCCCTGGGCTGGTCCCAGTTTCGGTCGAAATGATGGCGCCTCTGGCGCCCCCAGGACCGCCGTCCGCGACGGGGTCGGCGCCTACAAGTCTGACACGGACATGGCTCCTCATCCATTGGTTCTGGAGAAGGCTCCCTTCGGGGAGGAATGTCCGACGGCCACTGGCGTCGGTCCGGACGTTGCCTCGCCCAAGGAACCGCAGGAGTGTGGGGGGACGTTTTCGGACGGAAGGGGTTGCGCCCCAAGGCATGCACTTCCATTCCCTGTAGCTCCTGTACTCCTCGCACTGCGCTCTCTCGGGACAATACTATTTGAATGGCCTGTTGAAAAGTCAATGTTGGCTCAGCTAACAACTTTCTCTGGGTGGCCGCATTGTTAATACCACAAACCAAATGGTCACGTAACATTTCTGACAAGGTCTCACCATAGTCACAGTACTCCGCAATCCTGCGTAGCCTGGATAGAAAATCGGCAAGGGATTCTCCAGGGGTCCTCTCAGCGGTATTAAACCGGTAACGCTGGACTATCGTGGACGGGGTTGTGTTAAAATGTTGCCCCACTATATTCACAAGTTCATCAAACGTTTTGGTGTCCGACGCAGCTGGGTACATAAGGCTCCTAATCACCCCAAACGTACGCGGGCCGCAGGCGGTGAGCAATATGACCACCTGGCGCTCGTTTTTGGTGATATTGTTTGCCCGGAAATAGTAACGCATCCGTTGTGTGTACTGGTTCCAGCTTTCCAGCGCAGCATCAAAAACATCCAAACGTCCGTACAGAGGCATGGTGTAATAGAAAACAACTTCCAACCTGTATCCAACAAAAATCCAGGGAGGTGGCTTCAGCAGTGTAGACAGCTATTCACTCTAACCTTCGTCGCCAGTTTTGTGAGGGCCACGAAGAATCCAGCACGAGTTTTAAGGATACAAAGTAATAACATTTATTTACAATAACATATATATATATATATATATATATATATATATAAAACAGCGGCAGCAACTTCCCTTGCTGCACACTCCTTCCTGCTGGTTCCAAACTGGCCAGCTTTATTTATACATGGAGTTTACTAATGGTTTCTCCGCACCCCTCATTGGGGAAGCTCATACTCCCACAGGATTGTGGGATTGTCATTAGTCCCCAGCCAATGGTAAGCAGGCAGGATATAAACACCCATCAAACACTCCCAGGACAGGTACAGCACAGGGTTAGATACAGAGTCAAGCTCCCTCTACACTGTCCCCATCAAACACTCCCAGGACAGGTACAGCACCCGGGGTTAGATACAGAGTAAACTCCCTCTACACAGTCCCCATCAAACACTCCCAGGACAGGTACAGCACGGGGTTAGATACAGAGTAAAGCTGCCGCTACACTGTCCCCATCAAACACTCCCAGGACAGGTACAGCACAGGGTTAGATACAGAGTAAAGCTCCCTCCACACTGTCCCCATCAAACACTCCCAGGACAGGTACAGCACGGGGTTAGATACAGAGTAAAACTCCCTCTTCACTGTCCCCATCAAACACTCCCAGGACAGGGACAGCATGGGGTTAGATACAGAGTAAAGCTCCCGCTACACTGTCCACATCAAACACTCCCAGGACAGGGACAGCACGGGGTTAGATACAGAGTAAAGCTCCCTCTACACTGTCCACATCAAACACTCCCAGGACTGGACACGCATGGTGTGCCGGGCGAGAGGTGCAGGTTTATATAACGTTGGAATGCTGGTTTCAAATCGACTGAAGAATCAACTATTTTCTTGGAACCTGACCCACTTACTTCACACGGAATTGCATTCAGCCTGTGGGTATAATGAAGCAAGCAACGTGTAGGCGGGCTTCTAAATGGGAAAGATTGAAACAGAATAATCTGCGTATGAGGCACAACCATCAGAAGTGACACAACCTAATGACCATTATCCATCAATTGAAGCCACAGCAACGTGCGGGACCATGTTCAGTGAATGGCCTTCATGTATAGAGGCTGAAGACTTTACCTGCACCCACTCACCTAGGTTAATGCTGGTATGAGATGTACATTGTCTCCCAGCCCAGGGATTTGAGCAAAAGGGGAAATTCATTGATGGGAACGGCAGAGGGAGAGAGAAGTCAGAATACTCCGAGCCTGGTTCTATATGGCAAATATTCTCTCCACTCTCATTGCCAACCTCTATTGCACCTCTCAACCTTTGCAGCCTCTCCTTATTTGTTTATACTCTGCCCCCAAGCCTGCGCCCCCACATCCTCCAACACAATCTATTCCAGGATTGCGAAGCTGAACACGTTTGCAACTCCTTTCTCCCTGTCAACATTCCTCCTGTTCCTTGGCTGCTTGCATTGTGGCCTTTTGTCTGACATCAGGGATTCTCAATTCAATGAAACATTGGGCAGATTTTTGATGAAAGGTAAGCTTTTAAAAACAGTAAATTCAGCAATGCAAACATCAATGATATCACCAAAAAACTGAGCGAGGTGCCCTTTTAGCCATCACAGGATCTTAAAGGTTACTGAATAATACAACAGAGGAAGATTGTGTCATTTCAGAGTGACTGCTGTCCCTCAGCATGTCCTCATGAACCTCACATACAATTTCGAAGCGCGATCAGAAGGCAGGTTTACACAAATTCAACATCGCAAATATCAGATGAGCTGAATGCCGGCTAGATGATATTTTTTTGCAGTTTTCTCCACGTTAACTCTTTGACCCTCTCCACGGGCATTGTCAGGCGCACTGACTGTTCTCTGTGCTTATTCCAGAATCCGCAGCACTTTGCTATAGTTTTTCGGTGGTGTTGAGCGATGGAGAAATGGAGGCTGGGCCCACTGTCTGGCTTGAAGGAAGGCTCACCATGGCAAAGCAGCACTCCCACAGGCAAATCCCTGCTGACATCGGTGAGGGGAACTTCGAACCCATTCTGAGACAGCAACAGAACGTGTTACAAACTGAACCTCACTGGCAGCATGGCAGCGTTTCAATGCCCCATGGATTATTCTTGTCTAACTGGACATTGGGAGGGATATCAGGAGCTTGCCTTTCAGCAGAGAGAGGTGTGCGCAGAGCTGAGGAAAGCAGGAAATGCAGGTTGATCCTGGCTAATTGACAATTATTAACTTACAAATTGGTAATGTACACTTGCTGCACAATTAAAAAGAGTTTTGCAAAAACCAATATGATCTTAAAGGAATGGCTCCAGGCGACTGTCACTCTGGTCTGACTGTTTCAGAGTCAGCAGGTTGTTGGTTTATGCCACAGGCAAGGATTCAGCGCATTCATGAGCGTGCTGAGGGTGTGCTGCATTGCTTCAGGAACCGCCTTTCAGACAGTGTAGCACCCAGCTTGAGCGCTTCTCCACTGGTACATTCACGTTGTAACGGAAAGGCAATAGGGCTGGCTCCCTAATTGTTCATATCGGCTCAACCGCTCACCACAGATGCAGTTCAAAGGAATCAAATTGTTGAACCCACGCTGCACAGAGAGAGGAAAGGACATCGGCGACAAGGGAGCTGCAGACTGAGTTCACACTGAGCTGACAATCGATGGGATACACTGCCACCTACAGCAGTCATACATTAGATTGGTGTCGGCTGCTGAGACTGCACATGTAGTCCCAGGCAACTGGGAGCCTCACACAATGAACTTCGTCACAGTGAAATATTCACAAACATTCTTGGGTTAGGATTCTGGTTCGACAAGAAAAGGTCAAGGCCAATCCTACCCTGTTCAATCTTCCAATCATGAATCTTCACCCAGAGCCAATCAACACTCAACCTCAAAATGGACTTTACCCACATTCACTCCCCTCCCACACCCCCATGTACACTCTCCCCTATCACTGACTCTACCCCCCCATTCACTCCCCTCCCACACCCCCATGTACACTCTCCCCTATCACTGACTCTACCCACCCATTCACTCCCCTCCCACACCCCCATGTACACTCTCACCTATCACTGACTCTACCCCCCATTTAATCCCCTCCCACACCCCCATGTACACTCTCCCCTATCACTGAATACCCACCCATTCACTCCCCTCCCACACCCCCATGTACACTCTCCCCTATCACTGACTCTACCCCCCATTCACTCCCCTCCACACCCCCATGTACACTCTCCCCTATCACTGACTCTACCCACCCATTCACTCCCCTCCCACACCCCCTTGTACACTCTCCCCTATCACTGACTCTACCCCCCATTCACTCCCCTCCACACCCCATGTACACTCTCCCCTATCACTGACTCTACCCCCCATTCACTCCCCTCCCACACCCCCATGTACACCCTCCCCTATCACTGACTACCCACCCATTCACTCCCCTCCCACATCCCCATGAACACTCTCCCCTACCACTGAATACCCACCCATTCACTCCCCTCCCACACCCCCATGTACACTCTCCCCCATCACTGACTCTACCCCCCATTTAATCCCCTCCCACACCCCCATGTACACTCTCCCCTATCACTGACTCAACCCCCCATTCACTCCCCTCCCACACCCCCATGTACACTCTCCCCTATCACTGACTCTCCCCCCCATTCACTCCCCGCCCACACCCCCATGTACACTCTCCCCTATCACTGACTCTACCCACCCATTTAATCCCCTTCCACACCCCCATGTACACTCTGCCCTATCACTGACTCTACCCCCCCATTTAATCCCCTCCCACACCCCCATGTACACTCTCCCCTATCACTGACTCTACCCCCCCCATTCACTCCCCTCCCACACCCCCATGTACACTCTCCCCTATCACTGACTCTAACCACCCATTCACTCCGCTCCCACACCCCCATGTACACTCTCCCCTATCACTGACTCTACCCCCCATTCACTCCCCTCCCACACCCCCATGTACACTCTCCCCTATCACTGACTCTACCCCCCCATTTAATCCCCTCCCACATCCCCATGTACACTCTCCCATATCACTGACTCTACCCCACATTCACTCCCCTCCCACACCCCCATGTACACTCTCCCCTATCACTGACTCTACCCACCCATTTAATCCCCTCCCACACCCCCATGTACACTCTCCCCTATCACTGACTCTACCCACCCATTTAATCCCCTCCCACACCCCCATGTACACTCTCCCCTATCACTGACTCTACCCACCCATTCACTCCCCTCCCACACACCCATGTACACACTCCCCTATCACTGACTCTACCCCCCCATTTAATCCCCTCCCACACCCCCATGTACACTCTCCCCTCCCACATCCCCATGTACACTCTCCCCTATCACTGACTACCCACCCATTTAATCCCCACCCACACCCCCATGTACACTCTCCCCTATCACTGACTCTACCCACCCATTTAATCCCCCCCCACACCCCCATGTACACTCTCCCCTATCACTGACTACCCACCCATTCACTCCCCTCCCACACCCCCATGTACACTCTCCCGTATCACAGACTCTACCCCCCATTCACTCCCCTCCAACATCCCCATGTACACTCTCCCCTATCACTGACTCTACCCACCCATTTAATCCCCTCCCACACCCCCATGTGCACTCTCCCCTATCACTGACTCTACCCCCCATTCACTCCCCTCCCACACCCCATGTACACTCTCCCCTATCACTGACTACCCCCCATTCACTCCCCTCCCTACCCCCATGTACACTCTCCCCTATCACTGACTCTACCCACCATTCACTCCCCTCCCACACCCCCATGTACACTCTCCCCTATCACTGACTCTCCCCACCCATTCACTCCCCTCCCACACCCCCATGTACACTCTCCCCATCACTGACTCTACCCACCCATTTAATCCCCTCCCACACCCCCATGTACACTCTCCCCTCCCACATCCCCATGTACACTCTCCCCTATCACTGACTACCCACCCATTTAATCCCCTCCCACACCCCCATGTGCACTCTCCCCTATCACTGACTCTACCCCTATTTCACTCCCCTCCCACACCCCCATGTACACTCTCCCCTATCACTGACTCTACCCCCCATTCACTCCCCTCCCACACCCCATGTACACTCTCCCCTATCACTGACTACCCCCCATTCACTCCCCTCCCACACCCCCATGTACACTCTCCCCTATCACTGACTCTCCCCACCCATTCACTCCCCTCCCACACCCCCATGTACACTCTCCCCATCACTGACTCTACCCACCCATTTAATCCCCTCCCACACCCCCATGTACACTCTCCCCTATCACTGACTCTACCCCTCATTCACTCCCCTCCCACAACCCCATGTACACTCTCCCATATCACTGACTCTACCCCCCATTCAATCCCCTCCCACACCCCCATGTACACTCTCCCCTATCACTGACTCTACCCCTCATTCACTCCCCTCCCACACCCCCATGTACACTCTCCCCTATCACTGACTCTACCCCCCATTCACTCCCCTCCCACACCCCCATGTACACTCTCCCCTATCACTGACTCTACCCCCATTCACTCCCCCCCCACACCCCCATGTACACCCTCCCCTATCACTGACTCTACCCACCCATTCACTCCCCTCCCACATCCCCATGAACACTCTCCCCTACCACTGAATACCCACCCATTCACTCCCCTTCCACACCCCCATGTACACTCTCCCCTATCACTGACTCTACCCACCCATTCACTCCCCTCCCACACCCCCATGTACACTCTCCCTATCACTGACTCTACCCCCCCCCCATTCACTCCCCTCCCACACCCCCATGTACACTCTCCCTATCACTGACTCTACCCCCCATTCACTCCCCTCCCACACCCCCATGTACATTCTCCCCTATCACTGACTCTACCCCCCATTCACTCCCCTCCCACACCTCCATGTACACTCTCCCCTATCACTGACTCTACCCACCCATTTAATCCCCTCCCACACCCCATGTGCACTCTTCCCTATCACTGACTCTACCCACCCATTTAATCCACTCCCACACCCCCATGTACACTCTCCCCATCACTGACTCTACCCACCCATTCACTCCCCTCCCACACCCCCATGTACACTCTCCCCTATCACTGACTCTACCCACCCATTTAATCCCCCCACCACACTTGCCTTCATTGGCCGGGGCATTGAGTATAAGAATTGGCAAGTCATGTTGCAGCTGTATAGAACCTTAGTTAGGCCACACTTGGAGTATAGTGTTCAATTCTGGTCGCCACACTACCAGAAGGATGTGGAGGCTTTAGAGAGGGTGCAGAAGAGATTTACCAGAATGTTGCCTGGTATGGAGGGCATAAGCTATGAGGAGCGATTGAATAAACTCGGTTTGTTCTCACTGGAACGAAGGAGGTTGAGGGGCGACCTGATAGAGGTATACAAAATTATGAGGGGCATAGACAGAGTGGATAGTCAGAGGCTTTTCCCCAGGGTAGAGGGGTCAATTACTAGGGGGCATAGGTTTAAGGTGAGAGGGGCAAAGTTTAGAGTAGATGTACGAGGCAAGTTTTTTACGCAGAGGGTAGTGGGTGCCTGGAACTCACTACCGGAGGAGGTAGTGGAGGCAGGGACGATAGGGACATTTAAGGGGCATCTTGACAAATATATGAATAGGATGGGAATAGAAGGATACGGACCCAGGAAGTGTAGAAGATTGTAGTTTAGTCGGGCAGTATGGTCGGCACGGGCTTGGAGGGCCGAAGGGCCTGTTCCTGTGCTGTACATTTCTTTGTTCTTTGTTCTTTGTTCACACCCCCATGTACACTCTCCAATAAATCACTGACTCTACCCACCCATTTAATCCTCTCCCACACCCCCATGTACACTCTCCCCTATCACTGACTCCACCCACCCATTTAATCCCCCCCCACACCCCCATGTACACTCTCCCCTATCACTGACTCTACCCTCCCATTCACTCCCCTCCCACACCCCCATGTACACTCTCCCCTAACACTGACTCTACCCCCCATTCACTCCCCTCCCACACCCCCATGTACACTCTCCCCTATCACTGACTCTACCCACCCATTCACTCCCCTCCCACACCCCCATGTACACTCTCCCCATCACTGACTCTACCCCCCATTCACTCCCCTCCCACACCCCCATGTACACTCTCCCCTATCACTGACTCTACCCCCCATTCACTCCCCTCCCACACCCCCATGTACACTCTCCCCTATCACTGACTCTACCCACCCATTCACTCCCCCCACCACACCCCCATGTACACTCCCGCCTATCACTGACTACCCACCCATTCACTCCGCTCCCACCCCCCCATGTACACCCTCCCCTATCACTGACTCTACCCACCCATTTAATCCCCTCCCACACCCCCATGTACACTCTCCCCTATCACTGACTACCCACCCATTCACTCCGCTCCCACACCCCCATGTACACACTCCCCTATCACTTACTCTACCCACCCATTTAATCCCCTCCCACACACCCATGTACACTCTCCCCTATGACTGACTCCACCCACCCATTTAATCCCCTCCCACACCCCATGTACACTCTCCCCATGTACACTCTCCCCTATCACTGACACTACCACCCCCCCATTCACTCCCCTCCCACACCCCCATGTGCACTCTCCCCTATCACTGACTCTACCCCCAATTCACTCCCCTACCACACCCCCATGTACACTCTCCCCTATCACTGACCCTACCCCCAATTCACTCCCCTCCCACACCCCCATGTACACTCTCCCCTATCACTGACTCTACCCCCAATTCACTCCCCTACCACACCCCCATGTACACTCTCCCCTATCACTGACTCTACCCCCAATTCACTCCCCTCCCACACCCCCATGTACACTCTCCCCTATCACTGACTCTACCCCCATTTAATCCCCTCCCACACCCCCATGTACACTCTCCCCTATCACTTAATCTACCCCCCCATTCACTCCCCTCCCACATCCCCATGTACACTCTCCCCTATCACTGACTCTACCCCCCATTCACTCCCCTCCCACACCCCCATGTACACTCTCCCCTATCACTGACTCTACCCCCCATTGACTCCCCTCCCACACCCCCATGTACACTCTCCCCTCTCACTGACTACTCACCCATTCACTCCCCTCCCACACCCCCATGTACACTCTCCCCTATCACTGACTCTACCCACCCATTTAATCCCCTCCCACACCCCCATGTACACTCTCCCCTCTCACTGACTCTACCCACCCATTTAATCCCCCCCCCACACCCCCATGTACACTCTCCCCTATCACTGACTCTACCCCCCCATTTAATCCCCCCCACACCCCCATGTACACTCTCCCCATGTACACTCTCCCCTATCACTGACACTACCCCCCCCATTCACTCCCCTCCCACATCCCCATGTGCACCCTCCCCTATCACTGACTACCCACCCATTTAATCACCTCCCACACCCCCATGTGCACTCTCCCCTATCACTGACTCTACCCCCCATTCACTCCCCTCCCACATCCCCATGTACACTCTCCCCTATCACTGACTCTACCCCCCATTCATTCCCCTCCCACACCCCATGTACACTCTCCCCTATCACTGACTCTACCCGCCCATTTAATCCCCTCCCACACCCCCATGTACACTCTCCCCTATCACTGACTACCCACCCATTTAATCCCCCCCACACCCCCATGTACACTCTCCCCATGTACACTCTCCCCTATCACTGACTCTACCCCCAATTTAATCCCCTCCCACACCCCCATGTACACTCTCCCCTATCACTGACTCTACCCCCCATTCATTCCCCTCCCACACCCCCATGTACACTCTCCCCTATCACTGACTCTACCCCCCCCCCATTCACTCCCCTCCCACACCCCCATGTACACTCTCCCCTATCACTGACTATCCACCCATTTAATCCCCTCCCACACCCCCATGTACACTCTCCCCTATCACTGACTCTACCCACCCATTCACTCCCCTCCCCATCCCCATGTACACTCTCCCCTATCACTGACTCTACCCCCCATTCATTCCCCTCCCACACCCCCATGTACACTCTCCCCTATCACTGACTCTACACCCCATTCACTCCCCTCCCACATCCCCATGTACACTCTCCCCTATCACTGACTCTATCCACTCTTTTAATCCCCTCCCACATCCCCATGTACACTCTCCCCTATCACTGACTCTACCCCCCCCATTCACTCCCCTCCCACACCCCCATGTACACTCTCCCCTATCACTGACTACCCCCCCATTCACTCTGCTCCCACACCCCCATGTACACTCTTCCCTATCACTGACTACCCACCCATTCACTCCCCCCCACACCCCATGTACACTCTCCCCCATCACTGACTCTACCCACCCACTTAGTCCCCCTCCCACACCCCATATACACTCTCCCCTATCACTGACTACCCACCCATTCACTCCCCTCCCACACCCCCATGTACACTCTCCCCTATCACTGACTACCCCCCCATTCACTCCCCTCCCACACCCCCATGTACACTCTCCCCTATCACTGACTACCCCCCCATTCACTCCCCTCCCACATCCCCATGTACACTCTCCCCTATCACTGACTCTAACCATCCATTCACTCCCCTCCCACACCCCCATGTACACTCTCCCCTATCACTGACTCTACCCCCCATTCACTCCCCTCCCACACCCCCATGTACACTCTCCCCAATCACTGACTCGACCCCCCATTCACTCCCCTCCCACACCCCCATTTACACTCTCCCCTATCACTGCCTCTACCCACCCATTTAATCCCCTCCCACAGCCCCATGTACACTCTCCCCTATCACTGACTCTACCCACCCATTCACTCCCCTCCCACACCCCCATGTACACTCTCCCCTATCACTGACTCTACCCCCCATTCACTCCGTTCCCACACCCCCATGTACACTCTCCCCCATCACTGACTCTACCCATCCCATTCACTCCCCTCCCACACCCCCATGTACACTCTCCCCTATCACTGACTCTACCCCCCATTCACTCCCCTCCACATCCCCATGTACACTCTCCCCTATCACTGACTCTACCCCCCATTCACTCCGTTCCCACACCCCCATGTACACTCTCCCCCATCACTGACTCTACCCATCCCATTCACTCCCCTCCCACACCCCATGTACACTCTCCCCTATCACTGACTCTACCCCCCATTTAATCCCCTCCCACACCCCATGTACACTCTCCCCTATCACTGACTCTACCCCCCATTTAATTTACTGAGAGAAGTCTCTGCACAAATACTCGGTGGTGAAATGAAATTGATTAAAGCGTCTGGCTGATTCGCCAGTCTCTGAGTTCCATTAATTGCCCTCTGGCCAGTTACCCTGGGTGGGACGATCAAACCACTTTGCAGATGTTGGATCTTTACTGAGCCTAACAGGGCCACAGCTGACATCAGCCTGGCGAGTTACGTAGGGCAATTCCTGGAACCTAAACCAACCCCCCCCAGAGTGAGATCTGTCCTGGTCGCTGAGACGTCGGAGATGGAATGTTGCTGTTTAGCAGAGACTGCAGCTGCCTGTGTGAGCTCCAGAATTCCTGCTGACTCCGCCAGCTTCCCACTGACCAGCAGCGAGTTCAATATCCCGGTCAGCGAGTGGAAGAATGGGCAGGGGACCAGCAAACTGATCAACATAATCAATACTCACCATTTAGCATGGAGCAGAGTGCACTTGCAACAGCAATAAACGTGAAATCATTGACATTTACTGGAGCGGCCTGATGGGGTCTCGGTTTCTGAGCATATCTGTAATACAGCACACCCGACAGTGCGGCACTCCCTCAGTACTGACCCTCTGACAGTGCGGCACTCCCTCAGTACTGACGCCCTGACAGTGCAGTACTCCCTCAGTACTGACCCTCTGACAGTGCAGCACTCCCTCAGTACTGACACACCCGACAGTGCGGCACTCACTCAGCACTGACCCTCTGACAGTCCGGCACTCCCTCAGTACTGACACTCTGACAGTGCAGCACTCCCTCAGTACTGACCCTCTGACAGTGCAGCACTCCCTCAGTACTGACCCTCTGACAGTCCGGCACTCCCTCAGTACTGACACTCTGACAGTGCAGCACTCCCTCAGTACTGACCCTCTGACAGTGCGGCACTCCCTCAGTACTGACCCTCTGACAGTGCGGCACTCCCTCAGTACTGACCCTCTGACAGTGCAGCACTCCCTCAGTACTGATTCTCTGACAGTGCAGCACTCCCTCAGTGCTGACCCTCTGACAGTGCGGCACTCCCTCAGTACTGACCCTCTGACAGTGCAGCACTCCCTCAGTACTGACCCTCTGACAGTGCAGCACTCCCTCAGCACTGACACACCCGACAGTGCAGCACTCCCTCAGCACTGACCCTCTGACAGTGCGGCACTCCCTCAGTACTGACCCTCTGACAGTGCGGCACTCCCTCAGTACTGACCCTCTGACAGTGCAGCACTCCCTCAGTACTGACCCTCTGACAGTGCAGCACTTCCTCAGTACTGACCCTCTGACAGTGCGGCACTCCCTCAGTACTGACCCTCTGACAGTGCAGCACTCCCTCAGTACTGACCCTCTGACAGTGCGGCACTCCCTCAGTACTGACACTCTGACAGTGCGGCACTCCCTCAGTACTGACCCTCTGACAGTGCAGCACTCCCTCAGTACTGACCCTCTGACAGTGCAGCACTCCCTCAGTACTGACCCTCTGACAGTGCGGCACTCCCTCAGTTCTGACTCTCTGACAGTGCGGCACTCCCTCAGTACTGACACACCCGACAGCGCAGCACTCCCTCAGTACTGACCCTCTGACAGTGCAGCACTCCCTCAGTGCTGACCCTCTGACAGTGCGGCACTCCCTCAGTACTGACCCTCTGACAGTGCGGCACTCCCTCAGTACTGACACAGCCGACAGTGCAGCACTCCCTCAGCACTGACCCTCTGACAGTGAAGCACTCCCTCAGTACTGACCCTCTGACAGTGCAGCACTCCCTCAGTACTGGCCCTCTGACAGTGCAGCACTCCCTCAGCACTGACACACCCGACAGTGCAGCACTACCTCAGTACTGACCCACCGACAGTGCAGCACTCCCTCAGTAATGGCCCTCTGACAGTGCAGCGCTCCCTCAGTACAGATCCTCTGACAGTGCAGCACTCCTCACTAATGGCCCTCTGACAGTGCAGCACTCCCTCAGTACTGACACTCTGACAGTGCAGCACTCCCTCAGCACTGACCCTCTGACAGTGCGGCACTCCCTCAGTACTGACCCTCTGACAGTGCGGCACTCCCTCAGTACTGACCCTCTGACAGTGCAGCACTCCCTCAGTACTGACCCTCTGACAGTGCAGCACTCCCTCAGTACTGACCCTCTGACAGTCCGGCACTCCCTCAGTACTGACACTCTGACAGTGCAGCACTCCCTCAGTACTGACCCTCTGACAGTGCGGCACTCCCTCAGTACTGACCCTCTGACAGTGCGGCACTCCCTCAGTACTGACCCTCTGACAGTGCAGCACTCCCTCAGTACTGATTCTCTGACAGTGCAGCACTCCCTCAGTGCTGACCCTCTGACAGTGCGGCACTCCCTCAGTACTGACCCTCTGACAGTGCAGCACTCCCTCAGTACTGACCCTCTGACAGTGCAGCACTCCCTCAGCACTGACACACCCGACAGTGCAGCACTCCCTCAGCACTGACCCTCTGACAGTGCGGCACTCCCTCAGTACTGACCCTCTGACAGTGCGGCACTCCCTCAGTACTGACCCTCTGACAGTGCAGCACTCCCTCAGTACTGACCCTCTGACAGTGCAGCACTCCCTCAGTACTGACCCTCTGACAGTGCGGCACTCCCTCAGTACTGACACAGCCGACAGTGCAGCACTCCCTCAGTGCTGACCCTCTGACAGTGCAGAACTCCCTCAGTGCTGACCCTCTGACAGTGCGGCACTCCCTCAGTACTGACCCTCTGACAGTGCAGCACTCCCTCAGTGCTGACCCTCTGACAGTGCGGCACTCCCTCAGTACTGACCCTCTGACAGTGCAGAACTCCCTCAGCACTGACCCTCTGACAGTGAAGCTCTCCCTCAGTACTGACCCTCTGACAGTGCAGCACTCCCTCAGCACTGACCCTCTGACAGTGCGGCACTCCCTCAGTACTGACCCTCTGACAGTGCGGCACTCCCTCAGTACTGACCCTCTGACAGTGCAGCACTCCCTCAGTACTGATTCTCTGACAGTGCAGCACTCCCTCAGTGCTGACCCTCTGACAGTGCGGCACTCCCTCAGTACTGACCCTCTGACAGTGCAGCACTCCCTCAGTACTGACCCTCTGACAGTGCAGCACTCCCTCAGCACTGACACACCCGACAGTGCAGCACTCCCTCAGCACTGACCCTCTGACAGTGCGGCACTCCCTCAGTACTGACCCTCTGACAGTGCGGAACTCCCTCAGTACTGACCCTCTGACAGTGCAGCACTCCCTCAGTACTGACCCTCTGACAGTGCGGCACTCCCTCAGTACTGACCCTCTGACAGTGCAGCACTCCCTCAGTACTGACCCTCTGACAGTGCAGCACTCCCTCAGCACTGACACACCCGACAGTGCAGCACTCCCTCAGCACTGACCCTCTGACAGTGCGGCACTCCCTCAGTACTGACCCTCTGACAGTGCGGCACTCCCTCAGTACTGACCCTCTGACAGTGCAGCACTCCCTCAGTACTGACCCTCTGACAGTGCAGCACTCCCTCAGTACTGACCCTCTGACAGTGCGGCACTCCCTCAGTACTGACACAGCCGACAGTGCAGCACTCCCTCAGTGCTGACCCTCTGACAGTGCAGAACTCCCTCAGTGCTGACCCTCTGACAGTGCGGCACTCCCTCAGTACTGACCCTCTGACAGTGCAGCACTCCCTCAGTGCTGACCCTCTGACAGTGCGGCACTCCCTCAGTACTGACCCTCTGACAGTGCAGAACTCCCTCAGCACTGACCCTCTGACAGTGAAGCTCTCCCTCAGTACTGACCCTCTGACAGTGCAGCACTCCCTCAGCACTGACCCTCTGACAGTGCGGCACTCCCTCAGTACTGACCCTCTGACAGTGCGGCACTCCCTCAGTACTGACCCTCTGACAGTGCAGCACTCCCTCAGTACTGATTCTCTGACAGTGCAGCACTCCCTCAGTGCTGACCCTCTGACAGTGCGGCACTCCCTCAGTACTGACCCTCTGACAGTGCAGCACTCCCTCAGTACTGACCCTCTGACAGTGCAGCACTCCCTCAGCACTGACACACCCGACAGTGCAGCACTCCCTCAGCACTGACCCTCTGACAGTGCGGCACTCCCTCAGTACTGACCCTCTGACAGTGCGGAACTCCCTCAGTACTGACCCTCTGACAGTGCAGCACTCCCTCAGTACTGACCCTCTGACAGTGCAGCACTCCCTCAGTACTGACCCTCTGACAGTGCAGCACTCCCTCAGTACTGACCCTTTGACAGTGCAGCACTCCCTCAGTACTGACCCTCTGACAGTGCAGCACTCCCTCAGTACTGACCCTCTGACAGTGCAGCACTCCCTCAGTACTGACCCTCTGACAGTGCAGCACTCCCTCAGTACTGACCCTCTGACAGTGCGGCACTGCCTCAGTACTGACACTCTGACAGTGCGGCACTCCCTCAGTACTGACCCTCTGACAGTGCGGCACTCCCTCAGTACTGACACCCCCGACAGTGCGGCACTCCCTCAGCACTGACCCTCTGACAGTGCGGCACTCCCTCAGTACAGACCCTCTGACAGTGCAGCACTCCCTCAGTGCTGACCCTCTGACAGTGCGGCACTCCCTCAGTACTGACTCTCTGACAGTGCGGCACTCCCTCAGTACTGACCCTCTGACAGTGCAGCACTCCCTCAGTGCTGACCCTCTGACAGTGCGGCACTCCCTCAGTACTGACTCTCTGACAGTGCGGCACTCCCTCAGTACTGACACAGCTGACAGTGCAGCACTCCCTCAGCACTGACCCTCTGACAGTGAAGCTCTCCCTCAGTACTGACCCTCTGACAGTGCAGCACTCCCTCAGTACTGACCCTCTGACAGTGCAGCACTCCCTCAGCACTGACACACCCAACAGTGCAGCACTCCCTCAGCACTGACCATCTGACAGTGCAGCACTCCCTCAGTACTGACCCTCTGACAGTGCAGCACTCCCTCAGTACTGACCCTCTGACAGTGCGGCACTCCCTCAGTACTGACTCTCTGACAGTGCAGCACTCCCTCAGTACTGACCCTCTGACAGTGCAGCACTCCCTCAGTACTGACACACCCGACAGTGCGGCACTCCCTCAGTACTGACCCTCTGACAGTGCAGCACTCCCTCAGTACTGACCCTCTGACAGTGCAGCACTCCCTCAGTACTGACCCTCTGACAGTGCGGCACTCCCTCAGTACTGACCCTCTGACAGTGCAGCACTCCCTCAGTACTGACCCTCTGACAGTGCAGCACTCCCTCAGTACTGACCCTCTGACAGTGCGGCACTCCCTCAGTACTGACTCTCTGACAGTGCGGCACTCCCTAAGTAATGACACACCCGTCAGTGCAGCACTCCTTCAGCACTGACCCTCTGACAGTGCAGCACTCCCTCAGTACTGACCCTCTGACAGTGCAGCACTCCCTCAGTGCTGACCCTCTGACAGTGCGGCACTCCCTCAGTACGGACTCTCTGACAGTGCGGCACTCCCCCAGTACTGACACAGCCGACAGTGCAGCACTCCCTCAGCACTGACCCTCTGACAGTGAAGCACTCCCTCAGTACTTACCCTCTCACAGTGCAGCACTCCCTCAGTACTGACCCTCTGACAGTGCAGCACTCCCTCAGCACTGACACACCCGACAGTGCAGCACTCCCTCAGCACTGACCCTCTGACAGTGCGTCACTCCTTCAGTACTGACCCTCTGACAGTGCAGCACTCCCTCAGTACTGACCCTCTGACAGTGCAGCACTCCCTCAGTACTGAACCTCTGACAGTGCAGCACTTCCTCAGTACTGACCCACCGACAGTGCAGCACTCCCTCAGTACTGACCCTCTGACAGTACGGCACTCCCTCAGTACTGACCCTCTGACAGTGCGGCACTCCCTCAGTACTGACACAGCTGACAGTGCAGCACTCCCTCAGCACTGACCCTCTGACAGTGAAGCTCTCCCTCAGTACTGACCCTCTGACAGTGCAGCACTCCCTCAGTACTGAACCTCTGACAGTGCGGCCATCCCTCAGCACTGACACACCCGATAGTGCAGCACTCCCTCAGCACTGACCATCTGACAGTGCAGCACTCCCTCAGTACTGACCCTCTGACAGTGCGGCACTCCCTCAGTACTGACTCTCTGACAGTGCAGCACTCCCTCAGTACTGACCCTCTGACAGTGCAGCACTCCCTCAGTACTGACACACCCGACAGTGCGGCACACCCTCAGTACTGACCCTCTGACAGTGCAGCACTCCCTCAGTACTGACCCTCTGACAGTGCAGCACTCCCTCAGTACTGACCCTCTGACAGTGCGGCACTCCCTCAGTACTGACCCTCTGACAGTGCAGCACTCCCTCAGTACTGACCCTCTGACAGTGCAGCACTCCCTCAGTACTGACCCTCTGACAGTGCGGCACTCCCTCAGTACTGACTCTCTGACAGTGCGGCACTCCCTCAGTAATGACACACCTGACAGTGCAGCACTCCCTCAGTACTGACCCTCTGACAGTGCAGCACTCCCTCAGTGCTGACCCTCTGACAGTGCGGCACTCCCTCAGTAATGACACACCTGACAGTGCAGCACTCCCTCAGTACTGACCCTCTGACAGTGCAGCACTCCCTCAGTGCTGACCCTCTGACAGTGCGGCACTCCCTCAGTACTGACCCTCTGACAGTGCGGCACTCCCTCAGTAATGACACACCTGACAGTGCAGCACTCCCTCAGTACTGACCCTCTGACAGTGCAGCACTCCCTCAGTGCTGACCCTCTGACAGTGCGGCACTCCCTCAGTACTGACTCTCTGACAGTGCGGCACTCCCCCAGTACTGACACAGCCGACAGTGCAGCACTCCCTCAGCACTGACCCTCTGACAGTGAAGCACTCCCTCAGTACTGACCCTCTCACAGTGCAGCACTCCCTCAGTACTGACCCTCTGACAGTGCAGCACTCCCTCAGCACTGACACACCCGACAGTGCAGCACTCCCTCAGCACTGACCCTCTGAAAGTGCGGCACTCCCTCAGTACTGACCCTCTGACAGTGCGGCACTCCCTCAGCACTGAGATACCCGACAGTACAGCACTCCCTCAGCACTGACCCTCTGACAGTGCGGCACTCCCTCAGTACTGACCCTCTGACAGTGCAGCACTCCCTCAGTACTGACCCTCTGACAGTGCAGCACTCCCTCAGTACTGACCCTCTGACAGTGCAGCACTTCCTCAGTACTGACCCTCTGACAGTGCGGCACTCCCTCAGTACTGACCCTCTGACAGTGCAGCACTCCCTCAGTACTGACCCTCTGACAGTGCGGCACTCCCTCAGTACTGACACTCTGACAGTGCGGCACTCCCTCAGTACTGACCCTCTGACAGTGCAGCACTCCCTCAGTACTGACCCTCTGACAGTGCAGCACTCCCTCAGTACTGACCCTCTGACAGTGCGGCACTCCCTCAGTTCTGACTCTCTGACAGTGCGGCACTCCCTCAGTACTGACACACCCGACAGCGCAGCACTCCCTCAGTACTGACCCTCTGACAGTGCAGCACTCCCTCAGTGCTGACCCTCTGACAGTGCGGCACTCCCTCAGTACTGACCCTCTGACAGTGCGGCACTCCCTCAGTACTGACACAGCCGACAGTGCAGCACTCCCTCAGCACTGACCCTCTGACAGTGAAGCACTCCCTCAGTACTGACCCTCTGACAGTGCAGCACTCCCTCAGTACTGGCCCTCTGACAGTGCAGCACTCCCTCAGCACTGACACACCCGACAGTGCAGCACTACCTCAGTACTGACCCACCGACAGTGCAGCACTCCCTCAGTAATGGCCCTCTGACAGTGCAGCGCTCCCTCAGTACAGATCCTCTGACAGTGCAGCACTCCCTCACTAATGGCCCTCTGACAGTGCAGCACTCCCTCAGTACTGACACTCTGACAGTGCAGCACTCCCTCAGCACTGACCCTCTGACAGTGCGGCACTCCCTCAGTACTGACCCTCTGAGAGTGCGGCACTCCCTCAGTACTGACCCTCTGACAGTGCGGCACTCCCTCAGTACTGACCCTCTGACAGTGCAGCACTCCCTCAGTACTGACCCTCTGACAGTGCAGCACTCCCTCAGTACTGAACCTCTGACAGTGCAGCACTTCCTCAGTACTGACCCACCGACAGTGCAGCACTCCCTCAGTACTGACCCTCTGACAGTACGGCACTCCCTCAGTACTGACCCTCTGACAGTGCGGCACTCCCTCAGTACTGACCCTCTGACAGTGCGGCACTCCCTCAGTACTGACCCTCTGACAGTGCAACTCTCCCTCAGTACTGAACCTCTGACAGTGCAGCACTCCCTCAGTACTGACCCTCTGACAGTGCAGCACTTCCTCAGTACTGACCCTCGGACAGTGCAGCACTCGCTCAGTACTGACCCTCTGGCAGTGCAGCGCTCCCTCAGTACTGACCCTCTGACAGTGCAGCATTCCCTCAGTACTGGCCCTCTGACAGTGCAGCACTCCCTTAGTACTGACCCTCTGACAGTGCAACACTCCCTCAGTCCTGACCCTCTGGCAGTGCAGCACTCCCTCAGTACTGACCCTCTGACAGTGCAGCACTCCCTCAGTACTGACCCTCTGACAGTACAGCACTCCCTCAGCACTGACCCTCGGACAGTGCGGCACTCCCTCAGTACTGACCCTCTGACAGTGCGGCACTCCCTCAGTACTGATCCTCTGACAGTGCGGCACCAGTGCGGCACTCCCTCAGTACTGACCCTCTGACAGTACAGCACTCCCTCAGCACTGACCCTCGGACAGTGCGGCACTCCCTCAGTACTGACCCTCTGACAGTGCGGCACTCCCTCAGTACTGACCCTCTGACAGTGCGGCACTCCCTCAGTACTGACCCTCTGACAGTGCGGCACTCCCTCGGTACTGACCCTCTGACAGTGCAGAAGTGGGGTGTGTGAGGCCTGGTCAGAGGGCCAGTCCTGTGTAAACACTGCCACTGTAACCATCATGGATTCCACACAAATTCCCGCAACCATGTTGCATCCGCTTGCACCCCCAGCCTGATGTCTGCTCACTGGCACAGTATCATTGGCGAGGCAGCTTTTTGTGGTTCAGCTGATAGAATTTTAAAGTCTTTGCAAACAGTCAATGGGGAACATCACAAACACGCAGTGTTTCGGGAAACTGCTCATTTTAAATAACACGAATTGCAAGCCAGGCAGGAGGATGAGATGGGGGATGGTTTTCACAGAGGGGAGCGGGCGAGGGAAGGGGTTTGATTTGATTTGTGAAGAATTCAGTTTCTCTCCCCCTCTCCTCTCTCTGAGCTTCTCTGGCTGGACATTTTCAGCAATCAAACCTCCGCTCACTCGGGCTTTCTGCGCTATTCTCAATGTCAGCCTGTGCCCCCGAGCTGCTGAGCTCCATCCCCAGCCCGGCCCTGTTCACACCCACACGTCAAAGTCAAAAACAAGCTGCTCCGTATCCCTTGATTCTGCTTCCCAGCTGGGTTAGTGCCTCCTGGTCACCCTCACCCCCACACACAGCCTCCCTCACCCCCACACAGAGACTCCCTCACCCCCACACACAGCCTCCCTCACCCCCACACACAGCCTCCCTCACCCCCACACACAGCCTCCCCCCCCCCACACACAGCTTCCCCTCACCCCCACACACAACTTCCCCTCACCGCCACACACAGCCTCCCCTTACCGCCACACACAGCCCCCCTCCCCCCACACAGAGCCTCCCCTCACCCCCACACACAGCCTCCCCTCACCCCCACACACAGCCTCCCCTCACCCCCACACACAGCCTCCCCTCCCCCCCACACACAGCCTCCCTCACCCCCACACAGAGACTCCCTCACCCCCACACACAGCCTCCCTCACCCCCACACAGAGACTCCCTCACCCCCACACACAGCCTCCCCTCCCCCCCACACACAGCCTCCCCTCCCCCCCACACACAGCTTCCCCTCACCCCCACACACAGCCTCCCCTTACCGCCACACACAGCCACCCTCCCCCCACACAGAGCCTCCCCTCACCCCCACACACAGCCTCCCCTCACCCCCACACACAGCCTCCCTCACCCCCACACACAGCCTCCCCTCCCCCCCCACACACAGCCTCCCTCACCCCCACACAGAGACTCCCTCACCCCCACACACAGCTTCCCCTCACCCCCCACACACAGCCTCCCTCCCCCCCACACAGAGCCTCCCTCACCCCCACACACAGCCTCCCCTCACCCCCACACACAGCATCCCCTCACCCCCACACACAGCCTCCCCTCACCCCAACACACAGCCTCCCTCACCCCCACACACAGCCTCCCCTCACCCCCACACACAGCCTCCCCTCACCCCCACACACAGCATCCCCTCACCCCCACACACAGCCTCCCCTCACCCCAACACACAGCCTCCCTCACCCCCACAGAGAGCCTCCACTCACTCCAACACACAGCCTCCCTCACCCCCACCACAGCCTCCCTCACCCCCACACAGAGCCTCCCTCACCCCCACACACAGCCTCCCCTCACCCCCACACACAGCCTCCCTCACCCCCACACAGAGCCTCCCTCCCCCCACACACAGCCTCCCTCAACCCCACACTGAGCCTCCCTCCCCCCACACACAGCCTCCCCTCACCCCCACACACAGCCTCCCTCACCCCCACACAGAGCCTCCCTCACCCCCACACACAGCCTCCCTCACCCCCACACAGAGCCTCCCTCCCCCCACACACAGCCTCCCCTCACCCCCACACACAGCCTCCCTCACCCCCACACACAGCCTCCCTCACCCCCACACAGAGCCTCCCTCACCACCACCCACAGCCTCCCTCCCCCCACACACAGCCTACCCTCACTCCCACACACAGCCTCCCTCAACCCACACACACAGCCTCCCCTCACCCCCACACACAGCCTCCCCTCACCACCACACACAGCCTCCCCTCACCCCCACACACAGCCTCCCTCACCCCCACAGAGAGCCTCCCTCACCCCCACACAGAGACTCCCTCACCCCCACACACAGCCTCCCTCAACCCCACACAAAGCCTCCCTCACCCCCACACAGAGCCTCCCTCCCCCCACACAGCCCCCCTCACTCCCACACACAGCCTCCCCTCCCCCCACACACAGCCTCCCCTCCCCCCCACACACAGCCTTCCCTACCCCCACACAGAGCCTCCCCTCACCCCCACACACAGCCTTCCCTCCCCCCACACACAGCCTTCCCTCCCCCCACACACAACCCCCCTCACTCCCACACACAGCCTCCCCTCACCCCCACACACAGCCATCCCTCCCCACACACACAGCCTCCCCTCATCCCTACAGACACACACCCTCCCCCCACACACAGCCTCCCTCACCCCACCCACAGCCTCCCTCACCCCACCCACAGCCTCCCCTCAACCCCACACACAGCCTCCCTCAGCCCACCCACAGCCTCCCCTCACTCCCTCACACAGCCTCCCTCACCCCACACACAGCCTTCCCTCCCCGACACACAGCCTCCCTCACCCCACACATGGCCTCCCCTCACCCCAACACACAGACCCCCCTCACCCCAAAACACAGCCCCCCTCACCCCAACACACAGCCCCCCCCCACTCCCAGTCACAGCCTTCCCTCCCCCCACACACAGCCTTCCCTCCCCCTCACACAGCCTCCCCTCACCCCAACACACAGACCCCCCTCACCCCAAAACACAGCCCCCCTCACCCCAACACACAGCCCCCCCTCACTCCCACACGCAGCCCCCCATCTCCCCCACACACAGCCCCCCTGACCTCCACACACAGCCCCCCCTCTCCCCCACACACAGCCCCCCTCTCCCCCACACACAGCCCCCCCACCCCCACACACACAGCCCCCCACCCCCACACACACAGCCCCCCACCCTCACACACACAGCCCTCCACCCCCACAGCCCCCACCCCCACACACAGCCCCCACCCCCACACACACAGCCCCCTCTCCCCCACACACACAGCCCCCCTCCCCACCCACAGCCCCCTCCCCCACCCACAACCCCCTCTCCCCCACACACAGACCCCCTCCCCCACACACAGGCCCCTCTTCCCAAACACAGCCCCCCACACACAGCCCCCTCTCCCCCACACACACAGCCCCCACCCCTACACACAGCCCCCTCTCCCCCCCACACAGACCCCCTCCCCCACACACAGGCCCCTCTTCCCAAACACAGCCCCCCACACACAGCCCCCTCTCCCCCACACACACAGCCCCCACCCCTACACACAGCCCCCTCTCCCCCCCACACACAGCCCACACCCCTACACACAGCCCCCTCTCCCCCACACACACAGCCCCCTCCCCATACACAGCCCCCCTCTCCCCCACACACTGCCCCCCTCTCCCCTACACACAGCCCCCTCTCCCCCCCACACACAGCCCCCTCCCCACACACAGCCCCCTCTCCCGCACACACAGCCCCCCACCCCTACACACAGCCCCCTCTCCCCCACACACAGCCCCCTCCCCACACACAGCCCCCCTCTCCCCACACACAGCCCCCTGAGCCACACACACAGCCCCCCTCACCCCCACTCACGCAGCCCCCCTCACCCCGACACACAGCCTCTCCTCACCCCCACACACAGCCTCCCCTCGCCCCCACACACGCAGCTCCCCCTCACCCCCATACACAGCCTCCTCTCACCCCCACACACAGCCTCCCCTCACCCCCACACACGCAGCCCCCCTCACCCCCACACACAGCCCCCCTCACCCCCACACACAGCCCCCCTCTCCCCCACACACAGCTTCCCCTCTCCCCCACACACAGACCCCTCTCCCCCACACCAAGCCCCCTCTCCCCCACACGCAGCCCTCACCCCCACACACAGCCCCCTTTCTCCCACATACAGCCCCCCTCCCCTACACACAGCCCCCTCCCCCACACACAGGCCCCTTTCCCTCAAACACAGGCCCCCCTCTCCCCCTCACACAGTCCCCCTCACCCCCACACACAGTCCCCTCTCCCCCACACACAGTCCCCCTCATCCCCCCACACAGCCCCCCTCTCCCCCCACACAGCCCCCCTCACCCCCACACACAGCCCCCTGTCCCCCACACACAGCCCCCCTCTCCCCCACACACAGCCCCCACCCCCACACACAGCCGCCCTCCCCACACACAGGCCCCTCTCCCTCAAACACAGCCCCCCTCTCCCCCACACACAGCCCCCTCTCCCCCACACACAGTCCCCCTCACCCCCACACACAGCCCCCCTCACCCCCACACACAGCTCCCCTCATCCCCACACACAGCCCCCCCCCCCTCTCCCCTACGCACAGCCTCCCTCTCCACCCCAGCTAGCTCTCTCCTCCCCCAGGGACAGGGAGCTGCTGCCTTCCCCTCTCCCTCTCTCTCTGTCCTTGCTGGGTGACAGGCATTCGGCAGCTCCTGTGTCACCCTCTGTGCCCAATCCCCACCCCCGGACATGGGCTGAAGAGGGGAGCAGCCCCCTGCAGCCCAGCCTGGATAGTTTGCTGCAAAGTTGCAGAGATGTGATGGGAGATTGTTGTGATATTTGTGGAGATGTTGATCTGATATGTGTCTGTCACTCCGACCCTGTCCTCTCCGCTTGGGACACAGTGTCAGTTATCTATCCTTCCCATTCCCTGTCATTACCCAGAGCCAGATCTGATGAATATGCACCTCACAATAACACCAATATTATGTCTACTCACATAATCAAATTAAATTTAGTCCTTTAAGCCTCTTGAGGCAAAGCTGATTTGCTCAGTGTCTCTCTCTCTCTCTCTCACACACACACTCTCTCTGTCTCTCTCAAACACACTCTCTCTCACACACTCCCTCTCTCTCTCTCACACACTCTCACACACACTCTGTCTCTCTCTCACACACACACTCTCACGCACTCTCTCTCACACACTCTCTCACACTCTCTCTCACACTCACGCACTCTCACACACTCTCTCACACACACTCTCTCACACTCTCTCTCACAGTCTCTCTCACAGTCTCTCTCTCACACACTCTCACACTCTCACACACTCTCTCTCATACACACTCTCTCTCACACTCTCTTGTTCCCACGCAAAGAGCTGAAAGCGCCAGTTAAACATGCAGGCAACACACATACACACACTTATTCACACATGTACATCTAGTCACATATATACACATACACAAATACACACACACACACATATAGACACATACATGGACACATGTGCACATACATATACACACACACGCACCAAGACAGACGAAGAACACACATGTAAACATGTACACACATCGACATGTACACATACAGATACACATTTGGATACACAGACACACATCTCCACAGCCTCTCCGCTCACACACACACACACAGACGCACAGTGGGCTTGTCTCCATTGCTCACACTCACCGCGGTGCTGAATCTCTCCTTTGCCGGTCCCGCTCCAATATAACATCCAGAAGAGGGGGGATTGCTCCCTCCGGCTGCTCAGCGTCTCTGTGCCAGTCTGCATGGGCAGGTTCCGGGCTTCGGGAGGTGCTGGGCTGCTGCTTTCACAGGGACATCCCTCACTCAGTGATTGCACACAGACCGCGGCAGCTTCACTCACACATTCTGCCGTCCACCCGAGTCCGGGGTGCTGGCTGCCAGTCTCTCCCCCCTCCCCAGCATTTGGCAAATCAGAGAGAGAAAGGCAGGCTCCGCTCGGCTCCCTCTTCAATCCAGCCCAGTCCTGGGTGAACTGCCCCCGGACACAACAAGAGAACCCAGCCACAATCTGACCAGCTCCTTCACATTTCCCACAAAGTCAGTGCCTGCAGCTGACAGCAATATAAAAAAAACCCTCTCCCCTCCCCTGGGGACACCTCTAGTGTTCTCTGCCTCCTCACACAGATTCAGCTGCACAGACTGTGTGCTCCTCACCAATCCTGCTAGTCAATGGTGTGCCTTAGCAATTGGCGAGGCTGCAAAGGGACATAACAGCCTCAGCCACACCCCCTGTGTCCTGCCTGGCACCCCCTAGAATTGGCACCCACAGTTTCAAAACTGGAGCGAACCCCCCCCCCCCCCCCCCCCTCCACCCACCCATCACCACCTCACTATCCACCCCACCAGGATTGACCCTCACTCCCTGGGCAGTAGTGATGCCCCTCTCCGGGCATTGGCACCTCCAGGGGCACCCAGCCCAGGGGCAGGACCCTCACAGCAACTTTCAAAGCAAATCGTGTTTCAGAATCCTTTGCCCTCTTGGCTTGTTTGCCGCCAGATGAGGGATGGCGATGTTTGACTGATTGTCAAAAAACCAACCTCCCAACCAGACAAGGTGGCCTTTGGTGCCTTCCTCATCAGCTGTCAGAAGGTGGGGATGGCTGGCGTTGTACAACCACAAAGATTTGCATTTGTGTAGCACCGACCACGACCTTGGGAGGGTCCAAAGCGCTTCCAGCCATTGGACACTTTGTCAAGGGTTGTTAGTCACTGTTGGCATGTAGGAAATGTCAACTCAGGAACATCCCACAGGGATGTTTTTAAACGCTTCACTTTCGGAAGGGGTCTCTCAAATAAAAGATGTTAAGCCTGCAGCTGGGTGTCATGGGAACCGGTGTAAGGCGTCACCTGAAATTTGGCACCTCTGTAAGTAAAGCACCCCTTCCGTACTGCACTGGGGTGTCAGCGAGATCTCTGCCCAGATCTTCAGAGTGAGGCACCAACTCAAACATTTCTAACGGAGGGAAGGGTGCTGCCCACTCAGTGAAGGGCTCCTGCCCGCGTTCACAAGCAAACATTCAGTGGGTGGCAAAGTGTGGTTGGCATTTGTGGAAATCTACCCTTCAGAATTAAAATGTAAATGTCACATAGAACATACAGTGCAGAAGGAGGCCATTCGGCCCATCGAGTCTGCACCGACCCACTTAAGCCCTCACTTCCACCTTATCCCCGTAACCCAATAACCCATCCTAACCTTTTGGACACTATGGGCAATTGAGCATGGCCAATCCACCTAACCTGCACGTCTTTGGACTGTGGGAGGAAACCGGAGCACCCGGAGGAAACCCACGCACACACGGGGAGAACGTGCAGACTCCGCACTGACAGTGACCCAGCGGGGAATCGAACCTGGGACCCTGGCGCTGTGAAGCCACAGTGCTACCCACTTGTGCTACTGTGCTGCCCACCACCCTTCAAGGGGGGAGAGCTGATTGGTGGTGATTTAACCTGAGGGTCACCACACCTCAGGCAAGGGGCAAGGTTGAGAAGGCGGGGCCTTCATGAATAAACTCAGCTGGTGTGGGAATTGAACTCACGTTGTCGCCATCGCTCTGCATCGCAAACCAGCCATCCAGCCAACTGAGGTACCTGGGACCCCCGCCACCTGGAGGTTCCCCTCCGAGTCACTCACCAACCTGACTTGGAAATATATCCGCTGTTCCTTCACTGTCGCTGGGTCAAAATCCTGGAATTCCCTCCCTAACAGCACAGTGGGTGTACCTACACCTCAGGGACTGCAGATGTTCAAGAAGGCAGCTCACCCCCACCTTCCCATTAGGGATGTGAAATAAATGCTGGGCCTAGCCAGCGACATCCACATCCCAGGAAAGGTGGAAAGAAAATGTTTTCCAAAAATATATTTTATTGATAAAATTCATAAAAGTGCCTTCAACCAACAGTTCAACTTTGAGATTACACAAAGTGCGATACAGTATGTGTCAGTCTGCAGTGCCTCCCTACACTTCCAATGACAGGTTATATTTACAGTACACATTTACAGGGTGATATTCCTGAGAGCTTTTACACAAACCTCTGGCCCTCGGTATACTATGATGGGAGGATATAGACAGCGGCCTTTCCCCATTAACCCTTTGCAGCAGCTATCCCAAACTTCAGTGCATCCTTCAGCAGGTATTCATGGATCTTGCGATGTGCCAGTCTGCAGCACTCAACAGCTCTTTGTACTGGGAGCCTGACAAGGTTTGACAGGTCAATGGGTGTTCCTCACTGAGTTGATGGTCCTCCAGCAGCTGTGAATGTTTGTCTTGGTGTTTGGCCCGAGGAACAACCAACAGTTTCTCGCATTGCCAAGCTGCTCAGGGTCAACCTCCACAAAATCCCTGGCGTCTCTTTCCAGGCTTGCTTTGCAAAAGCACCTCTTCATTCCCCTGAGGAGGGAGCAGCGCTCCGGAAGCTAGTGATTCGAAACAAACCTGTTGGACTTTAACCTGGTGGTGTAAGACCTCTTACTGTGCCCACCCCAGTCCAACGCCGGCATCTCCACATCATGACCTTTTGGAAGGAGGCAGATCATGGTCTTTCCCCCAACCACAGCCTCCATGAGGTCAGCACGCAGAGAGAGTGGGAGCTTGTCTACAAGTGCCTCAGGACCAGAATTCTGCCCATGACTTTGACAGTCTGCCCAGGGAACTATCCGCCAGGACCCACCATTTCCTTACCCTGCAGGTCTTTGAGGATATTCTGTGAAGCCCACTCCCTGATGGACTTGCGATCAAAGGTGTTTTTCTGCATTAACTGTTCCCTTGCGGTGTGGTACTGACCAACTGAATGGGGTGTTCAGTGGCCAGACCCATCCTTCCCAACACTGGGGATAGGTAGAACCTCAGCTCAGCGGCTGGTGTTTGCCTATTGAGAGCCAATGTACAGCTTGAAGCAGCTGTACACAATTGGATTGGATTGGATTGGATTTGTTTATTATCACGTGTACCGAGGTACAGTGAAAAGTATTTTTCTGCGAGCAGCTCAACAGATCATTAAGTACATGAGAAGAAAAGGGAATAAAAGAAAAAGTGGATCTGTTTGGGAGAGCTCGCAGAGAGTCGCCTCGCTCCGGCGCCATCTTGGTAAAGGATGGCCATTAGGTTGAGCGTGAAGTAGGCCATTTTCCAAGACCATATTTTTATCTCATCTCATCAAACATTCTTCATTTATTGGACTGTTTTATTGGACTGATTGGCACCGTTTATAATGTGCCCACAATGCAGAAGGGGACACCCGGATGGACATTCGTTTAAATCCCCTTCTGCACTGATGGAAGACATTTGTTCTGCCCAGCAACAGCACGAAGCTGCATCTTAAAACGGCCCCCTGGCCAGGAGATTGGGATATCTGCGAGTCAAGACCCTGGCAGTGGGATATATGGCACAACTGTATTACAAAGACTTATGAAAGAATGAAATAACATATTAATAAAATGGCCAAGGCAGGCAAAGAAACCAGAATAGGAGGAATAAAAGAAATGTATAGATTAGATTAGCGTCCCCCACACACACAGCAGGACAAAGATGACATTAACACCTCATCTAGCAAACACAGAAACAAAAGCATAGCACAGCCACAGACATCGGAGGTCGATTTAGTTAAGGAGACACATCAGGGGGATAATGGGAAACACATTAAAGAAGGGAAGGACACTCGGAGCGAGCACAGATAATCTCATCAACACGGACACACACCATATAGATGCAAATTGACAAAGATGCATATTCTCAGTTTAAACCTGTCTGAGAGATCTAAATCAAAACTACCCTTTAACTATTATGTATGAGCAAATGTTCCCGCTCGAATTTGGATTCCTATAAAAATCCAGAGCGAATGTGTAATTGTTGAGATCAACGTGGGCCAAGCCACTGTTTCTGAGCTGGCTGCGTGGGTCTCCCTGACGGCTTCAGTAATTGTACAATAAAGAACAACGCTTTGAACCTTGCCTTGAGATTCGGCCTCTTGACTGCACTGGTACAAGGGATTTTTCCCTACAACAAATTGGCGCTGCGAGCAGGGTTTGATATCTGACTTCTGATTGGTGGCCACGGTCTGGAAGCCGGGATCAAATTCAAATGAATCTGATAAAAATCCAGGGCAGTCAACAACGGGTCCAAGTCTCCGTTCAAAGTAAGGTACCTTTAAGGGCTAGGGTTTGTCCGGTTAAATGTTGTCCTAGAGAATTGTATAATCTTGCCTAAGTTTTTTTGAATTAAAACAGAGAATTTTCTTTGAGGAAAAGAGGACGCCGGACAGAGGTACCGTGCGTTAAAGAGGTATAGGTCAAAACAACCGCGTGGAAGAAGGTAAGTAAGACCTTATGTGAAACTTTTAATGGAAGAAATAGAGGACCAGAGGTAAAGATAGCAGTTTTTGGGGTATTTTGATAATGGGAATAAGGAATTAAGACTAAAATCAGGATAAGAACCGCATACAGAACTAATTGGTGTGACTAACCCAGGATTGTAAGTGAAACCGCTGTCTGTGCCAAGGCAATAGGACAAGGGGGTGCTTGACTCAAGGTGCCCTACCTTAAATCGAACATTAAGAGGAGGAATCTCCCACGCTAAGGTTGGGTGTTGAAGCGGGCACTGAGAGGCACAGGCACTCAGGGTGCAAGGCACGGACAGTGTAAATCGGGTAACAGCACAGACTCTATAGGGGCGAACAACGCAGAGTCGACACAGTTACTAATTATAACAGGGGCTTTGATAACAGATACACATGTGTAAGTGTTGAGGAAAAGGGGACCCGATCCACACTGACCAAGAGACACGACGACGGAGAGTCCATTAGGGGCCCGGGCGGAGTTTGATAACCTTGTTCGTCTGTAGGGAACACCACAATCCATAGCAGGGTACCGGGGAGCTGAGGCTCCCTCTTTGGGGTGACGGATCAGCCTTGCCCGTGGAGGTGGTGGCCAAGTGGGAGGCGTTGTACTTAAAGGGGCTGGGGACAGGGGCCGACAAACCCACTAAAGACCAGCACACATCCCAATAAGACAACACAAAATAGACCAAGCGTGAGGTGTCAGGAATACTTGGGGGAGCACAGGGGCCGAGACTCACTGGGGCCCCACTACGAGACCCTACAGCAATACAGACGGTGCTGGAGCAGTATCAGTGATAAGAGAGAGTTGGGGCACTTTTACTGTTAGAACCAGCACACGGGGGTTGCAGGACTGCTAGACAGAAAAATGGCAGACCACGTTACTAAGGGAGAAACTGCAGTAGCTCTCATTTTTAAGTATTTGTTAGCCAGAGAAGCGATAGTTGCAAAGATGAAACGGAAAGGGTGGAACGCATCACAACCTTTGGAAGATCAAAGAAAATGGGTGGAAGGAGTAAAACGGGACAAAACAAAAGTAATGGGAGTAATGTTGGTGACCCAGTTAGCTGGACTAATTGAGAGGGTAAATGCCTCCATGGAGGAGAGACACAAAGAGACAGAACAAATTAAGGTGTTGCAGGAGAGAGTGAGGGAATTAGAAAGCAGAAACCACACTGCGGAGATAGCGCAGAGATCAAAGGAAACGGACCCTCTGCCCTCATACGAGTCAGTGAGAGCGATGCAACCGCTCCAGTATCAGGGTGGGACATAAAAAATTACAATCTAGCGCCAGTCACCAGAGGAGGGACGGCAGCACAACCGAAAGCAACCTATAAGCCTTTCACCCCAGGGGAAAGACAGCTGATTATGGCCTCACTGGGGAAGTTAAAACCCAGAAGCGCAAACCTGGAATTTTGGGGCGAATTAGATACACTCTGGGTAGGGCACCAGTTACATTTAAGGGACATACACCAGCTGGTCAGGGCTCGGAGGGGAGGGGAGAACAGGGCTCAGCTGCTACACGTGTGGCCAGCCAGGGCATATGGCTAGATTCTGCAGGGAAGCACCATTCAGGGGGAGACCAGAGAACGGCGGACCCCGCTGTGACCACTGCCACAGGGCAGGGCACACCGAGGCAACGTGTTGGGGGAAACATGGGAGACCCCAAGACCACTATAGACCAGCCCCGGAGGCACCACATCCCCGGAATTCACAAGGGTGACTAAAAGGGACCCTGGGTACAGATACAAATGGATTTCATTGGACCATTGCCTCCCTCTCACGGGAAAACATACTGCTTGGTAATAGTAGATCAATTCACCAGGTGGGTCGGTAGCCAGGATCTTGGCGGCAGAAGTCATCCCGATGGGGGATGCCAATTCAGGTTGATTCGGACCAGGGAACACACTTCACAGGAAAAGTTATGAAAAATATTTGCCAACTATTGGGAATAAAACAGAAATGTCACCTCCCCTACCACCCACAAAGCTCCGGGATGGTGGAGAGGATGAATCGGACTCTAAAAATAACCATAGCGACAGCAATGCAATCCTCAGGTAGGAATTGGACAGAAGTCCTACCTGCAGTTCTGATGAGGCTTAGGGCGACCACAAATCGAACCACCGGCTTGACTCCATACGAGCTGATGACCGGGCGAGCAATGCACTGACCCGAAAGCATTGTTACAGGCGGGACAGATGTGGGCCCGATAAAGGATAAGATCCATCAATACATCCGAGACCTCAGCACCCAATTAAAGGGGATGTGCCGGTCCGTAATTCTAAATCAGGCACAGGTCGACACAAAGGAGGACTCAGAAATATTAGCGGAGGTCCCAAAAGCCGGGAGCCGGGTCTTAACAAAAATGCTTCCTGCAAAACCAGGATTTGCCCCGAGATGGCACGGGCCTTACGAGGTCAATATTAGCGGAGATACCTGTGCCTGTATAGATATAAGGGGACAGGGGGTCTGGAAACTCTGGACCGAATTGAAGCTGTATGAAGACAAATGAATTAAAGATACTATTTTTCTTTTATATTTAAATTCCACAGGGACCAGGACCAGATCTACTATCAAGACGTCGAAACAAACAACTTTTAATTTAATTACCGGTTTATTTTCTATATATACTATAATTATAAAAAATACTGTCGTAAAAAAAAAAACGATATGGGAATAGGGACACATTTTATGATAGCCATGACCATTGTAAATATACTCCAACACGTGAGGGTTAGGGGAGCAGCACCACCAATCGTGGAAACACACATTCAGATCTATGGGAATAGGACCGCTTGTTACCCTTCAGCGCGATCAGTAAACTCCCTTTTCATCGCGACACCAGGGTGGCTCCCACAAGTTATTCACTATCGACACATCAGGGGCGCCCTGCAAGGAACATAGTGAGTACTTTAAACAAGGGAGGTGTGTAGAGCTCACTGAGCCAGGAATTCCAGGGGGAGTGGGACCCCAATGGGTAGACACACATGGGGACTACCCACAATGTTTTAAGGGAAAGGGCTGGGGGTGCGTGCATGCCTTTGTCCCTAAAAACGATTCGTGCGCTGAGACACATTGTGCTCTCCAGGACTGCCGGGTCCGGGAAGGACACTTCACCTTTGACTGCAAGCAACAAAAATGCATTGCAGCCACCGCGGGAAGGCAGCTCATGTGTGGTAAGTGCAACGGCACCCACGTAAGCTCAGCCTCGTGGACATACCCATTCCATTCTCACCAAGGGGTACAATCGAGTGGGCAGTCCCGGGGGAGGGAGGTTCCACAACATGGAACCATGGAGTCAGGCGACCCAGGGGTAATGCATGTTATCGAGTTAAAGAGGGTTATGTGTTTTTATTTAAAAATATATACATGACGGCCACAGACAGGCCTCCAAGGTTCTTTGCCGTAGGGACAATCAGACCCCTCACGGTTCCATGCCCAAGCGAAGGGCATGTCCAGAAACCCATAGTGACCAGGGCCATCAGCGCAGAATTCTGCGCCGACTGGGAGGCCCCTGTCACATTAGGATCTTCTTTGGGATATGGATTTCTGGGATATGGATATCCCTAGGGGGCGCAGCAGGAGTGGTCAGTGCCAAGAATAGGAATTTCTTCATATGCGGACTGACCATCTTAGGGAACAGCACCCTACAAGCACTTAGACTAGTACAAAAGGTGAAGTCACACGGGATCAGGGATGAGCTGGCAAGGTGGATACAGAACTGGCTAGGTCATAGAAGGCAGAGAGTAGCAATGGAAGGATGCTTTTCTAATTGGAGGGCTGTGACCAGTGGTGTTCCACAGGGATCAGTGCTGGGACCTTTGCTCTTTGTAGTATATATAAATGATTTGGAGGAAAATGTAACTGGTCTGATTAGTAAGTTTGCAGATGACACAAAGGTTGGTGGAATTGCGGATAGCGATGAGGACTGTCGGAGGATACAGCAGGATTTAGATTGTTTGGAGACTTGGGCGGAGAGATGGCAGATGGAGTTTAATCCGGACAAATGTGAGGTAATGCATTTTGGAAGGTCTAATGCAGGTAGGGAATATACAGTGAATGGTAGAACCCTCAATAGTATTGAAAGTCAAAGAGATCTAGGAGTACAGGTCCACAGGTCATTGAAAGGTGCAACACAGGTGGAGAAGGTAGTCAAGAAGGCATACGGCATGCTTGCCTTCATTGGCCGGGGCATTGAGTATAAGAATTGGCAAGTCATGTTGCAGCTGTATAGAACCTTAGTTAGGCCACACTTGGAGTATAGTGTTCAATTCTGGTTGCCACACTACCAGAAGGATGTGGAGGCTTTAGAGAGGGTGCAGAAGAGATTTACCAGAATGTTGCCTGGTATGGAGGGCATTAGCTATGAGGAGCGGTTGAATAAACTTGGTTTGTTCTCACTGGAACGAAGGAGGTTGAGGGGAGACCTGATAGAGGTCTACAAAATTATGAGGGGCATAGACAGAGTGGATAGTCAGAGGCTTTTCCCCAGGGTAGAGGGGTCAATTACTAGGGGGCATAGGTTTAAGGTGAGAGGGGCAAGGTTTAGAGTAGATGTACGAGGCAAGTTTTTTACGCAGAGGGTAGTGGGTGCCTGGAACTCGCTACCGGAGGAGGTGGTGGAAGCAGGGACGATAGTGACATTTAAGGGGCATCTTGACAAATACATGAATAGGATGGGAATAGAAGGATACGGACCCAGGAAGTGTAGAAGATTGTAGTTTAGTCGGGCAGCATGGTCGGCACGGGCTTGGAGGGCCGAAGGGCCTTTTCCTGTGCTGTACATTTCTTTGTTCTATGTTCCTTGTAGGGGCAATTGACCAAGAACCCGCGGAGCTCAGACTATACACACAGCAAACGAGATATGCTGTAGACTATCAGTTAGCCAGCCAAGGAGGGGTATGCACCATCATCAAAGTAAAATGCATTACATATGTACTTGACGAAACATTAAACATAACAGCAGCCATGTCCAGGATACAAAAGCAATTGGATAGCTTTAAACAGGGATTCGCAGGGACTGATGAGTGGTTAGGGTGGTTGTTTAACACAGTTTGGGGAGCATACATCATGAAAGGATTAATTTTAGTAGTAGCCATCCTGTTCACACTCTGCCTGGGCCTAACTTGTATTAAAATGAAATGTGCGAATATTGTATCGAGAACGCTACCCACTGCCAGTATCATAGAACATAGAACATAGAAAATACAGCACAGAACAGGCCCTTCGGCCCACGATGTTGTGCCGAACCTTTGTCCTAGATTAATCATAGATTATCATTGAATCTACAGTGCAGAAGGAGGCCATTCGGCCCCCTGAGTCTGCACCAGCTCTTGGAAAGAGCACCCTACCCAAACTCAACACCTCCACCCAACACCAAGGGCAATTTGGACATTAAGGGCAATTTATCATTGGCCAATTCACCTAACCCGCACATCTTTGGACTGTGGGAGGAAACCGGAGCACCCGGAGGAAACCCACGCAGACACGGGGAGGACGTGCAGACTCCGCACAGACAATGACCCAAGCCGGAATCGAACCTGGGACCATGGATCTGTGAAGCAATTGTGCTATCCACAATGCTACCGTGCTGCCCTTAAGAACAAATAAATCTACACTATATCATTTTCCCGTAATCCATGTACCTATCCAACAGCTGCTTGAAGGTCACTAATGTTTCCGACTCAACTACTTCCACAGGCAGTGCATTCCATGCCCCCACTACTCTCTGGGTAAAGAACCTACCTCTGATATCCCTCCTATATCTTCCACCTTTCACCTTAAATTTATGTCCCCTTGTAATGGTGTGTTCCACCTGGGGAAAAAGTCTCTGACTGTCTACTCTATCTATTCCCCTGATCATCTTATAAACCTCTATCAAGTCGCCCCTCATCCTTCTCCGCTCTAATGAGAAAAGGCCTAGCACCCTCAACCTTTCCTCGTAAGACCTACTCTCCATTCCAGGCAACATCCTGGTAAATCTTCTTTGCACCTTTTCCAGAGCTTCCACATCCTTCCTAAAATGAGGCGACCAGAACTGTACACAGTACTCCAAATGTGGCCTTACCAAAGTTTTGTACAGCTGCATCATCACCTCACGGCTCTTAAATTCAATCCCTCTGTTAATGAACGCGAGCACACCATAGGCCTTCTTCACAGCTCTATCCACTTGAGTGGCAACTTTCAAAGATGTATGAACATAGACCCCAAGGTCTCTCTGCTCCTCCACAATGCCAAGAACTCTACCGTTAACCCTGTATTCCGCATTCATATTTGTCCTTCCAAAATGGACAACCTCACACTTTTCAGGGTTAAACTCCATCTGCCACTTCTCAGCCCAGCTCTGCATCCTATCTATGTCTCTTTGCAGCCGACAACAGCCCTCCTTACTATCCACAACTCCACCAATCTTCGTATCATCTGCAAATTTACTGACCCACCCTTCAACTCCCTCATCCAAGTCATTAATGAAAATCACAAACAGCAGAGGACCCAGAACTGATCCCTGCGGTACACCACTGGTAACTGGGATCCAGGCTGAATATTTGCCATCCACCACCACTCTCTGACTTCTATCGGTTAGCCAGTTCGTTATCCAACTGGCCAAATTTCCCACTATCCCATGCCTCCTTACTTTGTGCAGAAGCCTACCATGGGGAACTTTATCAAATGCCTTACTAAAATCCATGTACACTACATCCACTGCTTTACCTTCATCCACATGCTTGGTCACCTCCTCAAAGAATTCAATAAGATTTGTAAGGCAAGACCTACCCCTCACAAATCCGTGCTGACTATCCCTAATCAAGCAGTGTCTTTCCAGATGCTCAGAAATCCTATCCTTCAGTACCCTTTCCATTACTTTGCCTACCACCGAAGTAAGACTAACTGGCCTGTAATTCCCAGGGTTATCCCTAGTTCCTTTTTTGAACAGGGGCACGACATTCGCCACTCTCCAATCCCCTGGTACCAACCCTGTTGACAGTGAGGACGAAAAGATAATTGCCAACGGCTCTGCAATTTCATCTCTTGCTTCCCATAGAATCCTTGGATATATCCCGTCAGGCCCGGGGGACTTGTCTATCCTCAAGTTTTTCAAAATGCCCAACACATCTTCCTTCCTAACAAGTATTTCCTCGAGCTTACCAATCTGTTTCACACTGTCCTCTCCAACAATATCGCCCCTCTCATTTGTAAATACAGAAGAAAAGTACTCATTCAAGACCTCGCCTATCTCTTCAGACTCAATACACAATCTCCCGCTACTGTCCTTGATCGGACCTACCCTCGCTCTAGTCATTCTCATATTTCTCACATATGTGTAAAAGGCCTTGGGGTTTTCCTTGATCCTACCCGCCAAAGATTGTTCATGCCCTCTCTTAGCTCTCCTAATCCCTTTCTTCAGTTCCCTCCTGGCTATCTTGTATCCCTCCAATGCCCTGTCTGAACCTTGTTTCCTCAGCCTTACATAAGTCACCTTTTTCCTCTTAACAAGACATTCAACCTCTCTTGTCAACCATGGTTCCCTCACTCGACCATCTCTTCCCTGCCTGACAGGGACATACATATCAAGGACACGTAGCACCTGTTCCTTGAACAAGTTCCACATTTCACTTGTGTCCTTCCCTGCCAGCCTATGTTCCCAACTTATGCACTTCAATTCTTGTCTGACAACATCGTATTTACCCTTCCCCCAATTGTAAACCTTGCCCTGTTGCACGTACCTATCCCTCTCCATTACTAAAGTGAAAGTCACAGAATTGTGGTCACTATCTCCAAAATGCTCCCCCACTAACACATCTATTACTTGCCCTGGTTCATTACCCAGTACTAAATCCAATATTGCCCCTCCTCTGGTTGGACAATCTACATACTGTGTTAGAAAAGCTTCCTGGACACACTGCACAAACACCACCCCATCCAAACTATTTGATCGAAAGAGTTTCCACTCAATATTTGGGAAGTTAAAGTCGCCCATGACTACTACCCTATGACTTCTGCACCTTTCCAAAATCTGTTTCCCAATCTGTTCCTCCACATCTCTGCTACTATTGGGGGGCCTATAGAAAACTCCTAACAAGGTGACTGCTCCTTTCCTATTTCTGACTTCAACCCATACTACCTCAATAGGGTGATACTCCTCGAACTGCCTTTCTGCAGCTGTTATACTATCTCTAATTAATAATGCCACCCCCCCACCTCTTTTACCACCCTCCCTAATCTTATTGAAACATCTATAACCAGGGACCTCCAACAACCATTTCTGCCCCTCTTCTATCCAAGTTTCCGTGATGGCCACCACATCGTAGTCCCAAGTACCGATCCATGCCTTAAGTTCACCCACCTTATTCCTGATGCTTCTTGCGTTGAAGTATACACACTTCAACCCATCTCCGTGCCTGCAAATACTCTCCTTTGTCAGTGTTCCCTTCCCCACTGCCTCATTACATGCTTTGGCGTCCTGAATATCGGCTACCTTAGTTGCTGGACTACAAATCCGGTTCCCATTCCCCTGCCAAATTAGTTTAAACCCTCCCGAAGAGTACTAGCAAACCTCCCTCCCAGGATATTGGTGCCCCTCTGGTTCAGATGCAACCCGTCCTGCTTGTACAGGTCCCACCTTCCCCAGAATGCGCTCCAATTATCCAAATACCTGAAGCCCTCCCTCCTACACCATTCCTGCAGCCACGTGTTCAACTGCACTCTCTCCCTATTCCTAGCCTCGCTATCACGTGGCACCGGCAACAAACCAGAGATGACAACTCTGTCTGTCCTGGCTTTCAACTTCCAGCCTAACTCCCTAAACTTGTTTATTACCTCCACACCCCTTTTCCTACCTATGTCGTTGGTACCAATGTGCACCACGACTTCTGGCTGCTCCCCCTCCCCCTTAAGGATCCTGAAGACACGATCCGAGACATCCCTGGTCCTGGCACCCGGGAGGCAACATACCTTCCGGGAGTCTCGCTCGCGACCACAGAATCTCCTATCTATTCCCCTAACCATTGAATCTCCTACAACTATTGCTTTTCTATTCTCCCCCCTTCCCTTCTGAGCCCCAGAGACAGACTCATGCCAGAGACCTGGCCGCTAGGGCCTTCCCCCAGTAGGTCATCCCCCCCAACAGCATCCAAAACGGTATACTTGTTTTGAAGGGGAACGGCCACGAGGGATCCCTGCACTGTCTGCCTGTTTGTTTTTTTCCCCCTGACTGTAACCCAGCTATTCTTGTCCTGTACCTTGGGTGTGGTTACCTCCCTGTAACTCTTCTCAATCACCCCCTCTGCCTCCCGGATGATCCGAAGTTCATCCAGCTTCAGCTCCAGTTCCCTAACACGGTCTTTGAGGAGCTGAAGTTGGGTGCACTTCCCACAGGTATAGTCAGTGGGGACACCGGTGGTATCCCTCACCACCCACATCCTACAGGAGGAGCATGTAACTGGCCTAGCCTCCATCCCCTCTTACCTTACAGAATATAGCTGCTGTGTGGACTAACTAGATCTCCGTCCTCCGACTCTGCTCCCAGTCAGCTACACTTCCTGTAAACTCCTGGCTCTCTTCGCACTCTTTGCGGAAATGTCGGAAACAAAATGAAAGGAGCACCTTACTCCCTCCTCACCTAACTCCCTCGGTCACCAAACTCTCACTATCGCACTCAAAAAGCACCAAATTCAGCACTCAGTGAAAACAAGTCTGCACTGTAGGGGATCACTTTTATACTGTGAATCTAGCCTCTGAAAAACTGGCCTAATCCAATTAACTAATTAACAAGCTCCAGCTGCAAGTGCCTAGAAGTAGAAGCCTGTTTAAAGCTGATTGAAAATTCACCTTCTTCTAAACCAAACAGCAACTTTTAAGTTAATTAACTAAATAAAAGAAAGACTAAATTTTAGATAAAAATGAAGCCTTATACTCCCTCGGTCACCAAACTCTCACTATCGCACTCAAAAAGCACCAAATTCAGCACTCAGTGCAAACAAAGTCTGCACTGTAGGGGATCACTTTTATACTGTGAATCTAGCCTCTGAAAAACTGGCCTAATCCAATTAACTAATTAACAAGCTCCAGCTGCAAGTGCCTACAAGTAGAAGCCTGTTTAAAGCTGATTGAAAATTCACCTTCTTCTAAACCAAACAGCAACTTTTAAGTTAATTAACTAAATAAAAGAAAGACTAAACTTTAGATTAAAATGAAGCCTTATACTCCCTCGGTCACCAAACTCTCACTATCGCACTCAAAAAGCACCAAATCCAGCACTCAGTGCAAATCCAGATGCAAGAAGTTCACCACACCGTATAGGAAGAGGAACAACAGCAAGGACGACATCTGCACAGGTCTCTATACCTCTGAAGATCGTCCATGGGGGGTCAGCCATGAATGGGACCCCCGGACGAGAGGAGGGATTGAAGTAGGCCATTTTCCAAGACCATATTTTTATCTCATCTCATCAAACATTCTTCATTTATGAAACTATTTTATTGGTCTGATTGGCTCCGTTTAACATTTATTGGACTGTTTTATTGGACTGATTGGCACTGTTTATAATATAATGTGCCCACAATGCAGAAGGGGACACCCGGATGGACATTCGTTTAAATCCCCTTCTGCACTGATGGAAGACACTTGTTCTGCCCAGCAACAGCACAAAGCTGCATCTTAAAACGGCCCCATGGCCAGGAGATTGGGATATCTGCGAGTCAAGACCCTGGCAGTGGGATATATGGCACAACTGTATTACAAAGACTGATGAAAGAATGAAATAATATATTAATAAAATGGCCAAGGCAGGCAAAGAAACCAGAATAGGAGGAATAAAAGAAATGTATAGATTAGATTAGTGTCCCCCACACACACAGCAGGACAAAGATGACATTAACACTTCATCTAGCAAACACAGAAACAAAAGCATAGCACAGCCACAGACATCGGAGGTCGATTTAGTTAAGGAGACACATCAGGGGGATAATGGGAAACACATTAAAGAAGGGAGGGACACCGGAGCGAGCACAGATAATCTCATCAACACGAACACACTCCATACAGATGCAAATTGACAAGGGAGGGACACCGGAGCGAGCACAGATAATCTCATCAACACGGACACATACCATACAGATGCAAATTGACAAAGATGCATATTCTCAGATTAAACCCGTCTGAGAGATCTAAATCAAAACTACCCTTTAACTATTATGTATGAGCAAATGTTCCCGCTCGAATTTGGATTCCTATAAAAATCCAGAGCGAATGTGTAATTGTTGAGATCAACGTGGACCAAGCCACTGTTTCTGAGCTGGCTGCGTGGGTCTCCCTGATGGCTTCAGTAATTGTACAATAAAGAACAACGCTTTGATCCTTGCCTTGAGACTCGGCTTCTTGACTGCACTGGTATAAGGGATTTTTCCCTACAACAAGCGGAATATTGGGTACATTTATCCTCCCTTTATCTAGAGTTTTATACATCACGTCCCTGTGGACACAGTCCGTGTTCAACCTCCAGGTAAAATGAAAGTTGGTTGGGGTGATCTTCACAGTGCAGGAGCAGGCTATGGCACAGACAGCAAGAGCACCTTGCACCCCATAGCCCAGATGGTGCATCATTCCCACATATCCAGTCTCTCTTTCACCAGAGATATCCACTCCTCCCAGTTATTGGCACATCCCCGGATCCCTCCAAACCATGTCGTCAGCACCTACAGGTAGTCTGATCTGACAGTGACGAGGACCAAGTATCAGTCAACCCAGTTTCCAGAGAACACAACCTCACTTTTCCCATAACTTACTTTGGCTCCCAAGGCCGATTTGAAATACTGACAGACGCTCATCAGTCTGCACAGTGACGGCGGATCAGAACGGAAGACAGCAGAAGACATCAATGTTGTCCACATAGAGGCAGATTTTGCTCTGAATGCTTCCAGTGCCTCAGGTTGTCTCCCCTCTACACCTGCATCCTTCCTGATAAACTTGGCCAAAAGTTCAACACAACAAATGAGCAACGCAGAGGAGAGAGAACAAACATTCTTGACTCCAAATTTTAGCACAGGGCTGTTTAGCACAGGGCTAAATCGCTGGCTTTGAAAGCAGACCAAGGCAGGCCAGCAGCACGGTTCGATTCCCGTACCAGCCTCCCCGAACAGGCGCCGGAATGTGGCGACTAGGGGCTTTTCACAGTAACTTCATTTGAAGCCTACTTGTGACAATAAGTGATTTTCATTTCATTTCATTTTCATTTGATTGGAAAGTTTGCCCTGATTGATATTATGCTGATGTTTGGGCAAAGAGGTTGCACCCAATTACAGATTTCCCTCCTTCAACCTCCTATTATACAGATGTGTGATATTCTATCAAAGACTTTCTCCTGATCTAAGCTGATGAGGTACAGGTCCACCCTCCTATCCTGTATATAAGCATGCTCTTGCCTCTATAATAATAATAATCTTTATTATTGTCACAAGTAGGCTTACATTAACACTGCAATGAAGTTACTGTGAAAAGCCCCTAGTCGCCACATTCCAGCGCCTGTTCGGGTACACAGAGGGAGAATTCAGAATGTCCAATCCACCTAACAGCACGTCTTTCGGGGCTTATGGGAGGAAACCGGAGCACCCGGAGGAAACCCACGCAGACACGGGGAGAACATGCAGACTCCGCACAGACAGTGACCCAAGCCAGGAATCGAACCTGGGACCCTGGAGCTGTGAAGCAACAGTGGTAACCGCTGTGCTACCGTGCCGCCAGTGGGAGGCTATCAGAAATCCAGGTAAGAGAGGCACAGTAGCACAGTGGTTAGCACTGTTGCTTCACAGCTCCAGGGTCCCAGGTTCGATTCCCCGCTGGGTCACTGTCTGTGCGGAGTCTGCACGTTCTCCCCGTGTCTGCGTGGGTTTCCTCCGGGTGCTCCGGTTTCCTCCCACAAGTTCCAAAAGACATAGATACATAGAAGACAGGAGCAGGAGGAGGCCTTTTGGCCCTTCGAGCCCGCTCCGCCATTCATCACGATCATGGCTGATCATCCAACTCAATAGCCTAATCCTGCTTTCTCCCCATAGCCTTTGATCCCATTCTCCCCAAGTGCTACATCCAGCCGCCTCTTGAATATATTCAATGTTTCAGCATCAACTACTTCCTGTGGTAATGAATTCCACAGGCTCACCGCTCTTTGGGTGAAGAAATGTCTCCTTATCTCTGTTCGAAATGGTTTACCCTGAATCCTCAGACTGTGACCCCTGGTTCTGGACACACCCATCATCGGGAACATCTTCCCCGCATCTACCCTGTCTAGTCCTGTTAGAATTTTATAAGTCTCTATGAGATCCCCCCTCATTCTTCTGAACTCCAGCGAGAACAATCCCAACCTAGTCAATCTCTCCTCATATGACAGTCCCGCCATCCCTGGAATCAGTCTGGTAAACCTTCGCTGCTCTCCCTCGAGAGCAAGAACATCCTTCCTCAGAGAAGGAGACCAAAACTGCCCACAATACTCCAGGTGTGGCCTCACCAAGGTCCTGTACAATTGCAGCAACACATCCCTGCTTCTGTACTCGAATCCTCTCGCAATGAAGGCCAACATACCATTAGCCTTCTTTACCGCCTGCTGCACCTGCATGCTTACCTTCAGCGACTGGTGCACAAGGACACCCAGGTCCCGCTGCACACTCCCCTCTCCCAATTTACAACCATTCAGGTAGTAATCTGCCTTCCTGTTTTTGCTTCCAAAGTGAATAACCTCACACTTATCCAAATTATACTGCATCTGCCATTGGTTTGCCCACTCGCCCAACCTGTCCAGATCTTGCTGTACGATCTCTGCATCCTCGTCACAATTCGCCCTCCCACCTAATTGATGCACTATCAATTACAACGAGACGAGAGTAGAGAGTAATCGAGGTTTTATTACACAGAGATGTGTGGCCTCCTACAGCAGCTTACGAAATGGCTGCTGTTCGGAGACCACGCACATTTATACTCCGCCTCCTGGGCGGAGCCAGCAGGCAGAGATCTACCCCCGTACCTGTAGTACAGGGGCCTTACCGTAATACCCATATATACAATGTAATACAACAGTGGTGACTACTACACTGATTTGGTATCATCTGCAAACTTAGAGATGTTACATTTTGTTCCCTCATCCAAATCATTAATATATATTGTGAATAGCTGGGGTCCCAGCACCGATCCCTGTGGTACCCCGCTGGTTACTGCCTGCCAATTTGAAAAGGACCCATTAATCCCTACTCTTTGTTTCCTCTCTGCCAACCAGTTTTCTATCCACCTCAATACATTTCCCCCAATCCCATGCCCTTTAATTTTGCGCAATATTCTCTTACGCGGGACTTTGTCAAACGCCTTCTGAAAGTCCAAATATCCCACATCGACTGGCTCCCCCTTGTCAACTGTACTTGTTACATCTTCAAAGAATTCCAACAGATTTGTCAAGCATGATTTTCCCTTCATAAATCCATGCTGACTCTGACTGATCCTGCCACTGCTTTCTAAATGTTCCGCTATAAAGTCCTTGACAATGAATTCAAGCATTTTCCCCACTACTGATGTTAGGCTTACTGGTCTATAATTCCCTGCTTTCTCTTACCTCCCTTTTTGAATATCGGACTGACATTAGCTACCCTCCAATCTGCAGGGACAGTCCCAGAGCCTATAGAATCCCGGAAGATGACCACCAATGCTCGTTAGGTGAATTGGACATTCTGAATTCTTCCTCTGTGTACCCGAACAGGTGCCGGAATGGGGATTTTCACAGTAACTTCATTGCAGTGTTATTATAAGCCTACTTGTGACACCAATACAGATTATTATTAATTGTTATTACTGAAGGTCCGATCACGGTGGATTACTAACTCCAGAGCAGACTCAATCCAACTGATAATGACCTTAGTCCGAATAGTGTAGTCCACGTTAAGCAGCGAAATGGGTTGCCAATTTCTGATTTCTCTCTCTCCCTCCCGCCCGTGGATGAGGCCGATGAAGTCTTTCCTCTGGTTATCATCAGCATGTGTCACGATCCTCGCTCAGACCGATGTCCCATTCTCTATTCATATTGTCTACTTACAGTTTTTAAAAATATCCCAGCAGCCACATCGAATTATGTATAAATAAATTGTGTTTAATTAATTGCAATAATGAATTGGAAAATTAATTAGCATCCAGGTCACCTCATCTAATTAGTTGAATTACTCTTATGCAAATTCTAGTCAGATGGGACAAGAGGAGGTGACAGTCAAGGTAAGGTCAGTAAATTATTAAAGTTCACTCATGTTGTCTTAATCTACTGAATGTGGTTATTTAATTGATTGTGAGGTTCATACCCAACACTCATATATTGTTTTAATATTACACAGCTTTCTGATGGGACTTTTCCCAGTCTAAACCCCAGCTGAAATTCAATGATAAATGGCCAGAAAGTACAAGGTTATCAGTGCACACAGCATATCTATCGCCTCTATCCTCTCTCCATCGCCTCTCTCTATCAGATTTGGATGGTAAGTTCAATGGTAATATTGGGGAGATGCAAGAAAGATTGTGTCAAATGGTTATCGCTCCACATGTTAACTCTATCTCTCTTTCTCCGTCTCCACAGACAGGGCAATGACCTGCTGACCTTCCTGGTTCTGTTGGACATTTCCAGAATCGAAAGCCTTTGCCTCTCCAACTTTCTTTTTACCTGGAGGTTGAACACGGACTGTGTCCACAGGAAAGTGATGTGTAAAACTCGAGATAAAGGGAGGATAAATGTACCCGATATTACCCTCATCCCAATGGCCAACCTTGTGCGCATCAAGCTGGGCATTGTCACTCGATATGCAAACACCAAAGTGTCACTGTGCTGAGGTCTACCCATCGCCAGTGTTGCGGCGGATGCCCCTGGCCATGTTCCCACAGGACACCTCACTCCCAGGTCACCATCCCGGGCCAAGGAAGCCAATGTGACTTTGAGCAATAGAGTAAGAAGAGGACAAGTCAGTTCAGCCACTTGCTGCAAATACAATCATGCTCCACTGGAGGCCATTTGCTCCATTCTGCCTGTGCTAACCCTTCTGAATAGCTCCCTGATAAGCCACACTTCCCCTTTTACCCCATAACCCCGGGATTCCCCATAACCCTGGAATTTTAATTTTCTTTTTGAAATATCTATCCAATTGACTTGACAATTATGATTTAATCGGCAGCAGCTCCTCTCTTGAATTTGATTCCCACGGCCTTCACTGTGAATCGGGAACTGACCTAATGTTGGGGCCATTTTTCGCGAATGAACAGTCAAAGCGACCCCGTGTTTTGCTCAATGAGCTAAGAAGGTCATTGAAAAGTAGACATTGGGCCGCTCCAAAATGACGCTGGTAATCTAGCGATGGGAGACAAGGAAATAGCTGAGGAACTAAATAAGTACTTTGCGTCAGTCTTCACAGTAGAAGACATGAGTAATATCCCAACCATTCCGGAGAGTCAGGGGGCAGAGTTGAATATGGTAGCCATCACAAAGGAGAAAGTGCTAGAGAAACTAAGAGGTCTAAAAATTGATAAATCTCCAGGCCCAGGTGGGCTACATCCTAGAGTTCTAAAGGAGATAGCTGAAGAAATAGTGGAGGTGTTAGTTATGATCTTTCAAAAGTCACTGGAGTCAGGGAAAGTCCCAGAGGACTGGAAAATCGCTGTTGTAACCCCCCCTGTTCAAGAAGGGAACAAGGAAAAAGATGGAAAATTATAGGCCAATTAGCCTAACCTCGGTTGTTGGCAAGATTCTAGAATCCATCGTTAAGGATGAGATTTCTAAATTCTTGGAAGTGCAGGGTCGGATTAGGACAAGTCAGCATGGATTTAGTAAGGGGAGGTCGTGCCTGACAAACCTGTTAGAGTTCTTTGAAGAGATAACAAATAGGTGAGACCAAGGAGAGCCAATGGATGTTATCTATCTTGACTTCCAAAAGGCCTTTGATAAGGTGCCTCACGGGAGACTGCTGAGTAAAATAAGGGCCCATGGTATTCGAGGCAAGGTACTAACATGGATTGATGACTGGCTGTCAGGCAGAAGGCAGAGAGTTGGGATAAAAGGGTTCTTTTTCGGAATGGCAACCGGTGACGAGTGGTGTCCCGCAGGGTTCAGTGTTGGGGCCACAGCTGTTCTCTTTTCTATTAACGATCTAGATGACGGGACTGAGGGCATTCTGGCTAAGTTTGCCGATGATACAAAGATAGGTGGAGGGGCAGGTAGTATGGAGGAGGTGAGGAGGCTGCAGACAGATTTAGACAGTTTAGGAGAGTGGTCCAAGAAATGGCTGATGAAATTCAACGTGGGCAAGTGCGAGGTCTTGCATTTTGGAAAAAAGAATAGAGGCATGGAGATGGGGCTGAAATTACCTTTGGCGGATTTTGGACCTGCGCTGGGAACACCAATCAGGAGACCTGAGACTGACCCCAAGCTGGTGCGTGTCTTGCGTGTGGGCCCTTCACGTGTGGGTTCACTGAGTGGGAATCAGTGGGTCATCCATGTCGAGGTGGAGCACGGTCTTCATGGACTCTACAGAAACACACCGTCAGCAACTTCTCACATGTTCACCAGGAGAGGAAGTCCCCACTTCCCACCCTCCTCAACCCACGACAGTGTCAGCCAATCGCAACAGCCCCAGCCCTATCTCAGCACAACCTACAAAGGGAGGCTTTGGCCTGTGTGATTCAGAACCAGAACAGGCCGCACGGTTACCCCTTCAGCCACTGCGGAGGCCAGGACTGAGCTTCCAGCTGAGATTTCCCGGCAGTGGTGCGTGGATGGAGGAGCAGGGGAGGCAATCAGTCTTCCCTCATTCCCCTCGCATCCCCAAGGCAGATTAAAACTCCAGTACCTCATCGGCACAGGCCCTGCCTGAGTCCTATCAAAACCCGGTGGTGGGGGTTAGAGGGTGTGAGGGAGGCCAGCGGCATGGCCACAGGCATCCAGGCAGTGGTGGGGGGGTGTGAGGATGGTGGTGCCCAGGACAAAGATGGACCAAAATATCTATGGTGGGCCTGGAAGAACATGATGGCAGTTTAGAAAACATCTACCGTAATGTTCTCTGAGGAGTATGGAAGGTGTTACACATTGTCCAACAATTTCTTAAATTTACTGCCCCTGGCCCATTTGCTGCCAGGTTGGTCTTGGGGTAAACTGAGAGCCATAGAATCCCTACAGTGCTTAGGAGGCCATTCAGCCCATCAAGTCTGCACCAACCCTCCAGGAGAACACCCTAACTAGGCCCATTCCCCCACCTATCCCCGTAACCCAATAACCCCACCTTACCTTTGTGGCACCATCGATCACACACGAGGCGAGACGTAGAGAACTTCAATCGAGGCTTTATTGAGCAGACTTGTTCAGACTCGTTCCCCAGCAGCTCAGTCACAGAATGCAGCTGCGGGGAGTAAACCGGGTTCTTATACCCCGCCTATCTGGGTGGAGCCCAGTAGGCGGCAGATCCAATCGGGACCCAGCATCTGTCCTCCAATAGCTCCTCAGCATTCATGGTGTACCTAATACATACCACCACATCCTCCCCTTGTTAAAAAGGAACCCGGCAGGGTGGTGGGTGGTGGGTGGTAGGGGTTTACAGGGTCGGTGCCTTAACCATTGAACTATATACAACCATGCCGCTTTTACTGGGCCACTGAATTATTCACATTTTACCCGATTAGCAGCGTTAACTATTTACAACAATGCCTCTTTACTGGGCCACTGAATTATATACATCTTAAGTCGATTCGATGAGTCGAGATGGTGCTCTGGTCGCCCTCTCCGATCGTCGCAGTCCGGGTGGTGGTGGTGGTGGTGGTGGTGCTGGCTCGGGTCCGGTCGACTCTGGGAGCATCGCGCTGTCCCTCTGTTTCCTTACTCCTGGATGGGCCTGGGAGGAGGACCGATCCCCCCGGGAAGGGGGTGGCTGTGGGGTGCACCGGCGGGAGTGAGGGGGAGGTGATTGGTGTTGGGGGTGTGTGGGGAGCTCCAGCGGGCGCCAGTCCCGCAGAGAGACTGTGTCCTGTCGGCCGTCTGGGTACGCCACGTAGGCGTACTGCGGGTTTGCGTGGAGTAGGTGTACCTTTTCCACCAGTGGGTCTGATTTGTGTGCCCGCACATGTTTCCGGAGCAGAATGGGTCCCGGGGCTGCCAGCCAGGTCGGAAGTGACGTTCCAGAAGCGGACCTCCGAGGGAAGACGAGGAGGCGCTCGTGCGGCGTTTGGTTCGTGGTGGTACACAGCAGGGACCGGATAGAATGAAGGGCATCCGGGAGGACTTCCTGCCAGCGGGAAGTTGGGAGACTCCTAGACCGTAGGGCCAGTAGGACGGTCTTCCAGACCGTTCCGTTCTCCCTCTCTACCTGCCCGTTCCCCCGGGGGTTGTAGCTGATCGTCCTGCTCGAGGCTATGCCCTTGCTGAGCAGGAATTGACGCAGCTCGTCACTTATGAAGGAGGACCCCCTATCGCTATGGATGTAGGCGGGGAAACCGAACAGGGTAAAGATGGTGCAGAGGGCTTTAATGACCGTGGCCGCGGTCATGTCGGGGCAGGGGATGGCGAAGGGGAAACGGGGGTATTCATCAACGACGTTAAGAAAGTACGTGTTGCGATCGGTGGAGGGGAGGGGGCCTTTGAAATCCAAACTGAGGCGTTCAAAGGGACGGGAAGCCTTTATCAGGTGCGCTCTATCTGGCCTGAAAAAATGCTGTCTGCACGATTTGGCAGTTCCTGGTGACTGTTCGGACCTCCTCGACGGAGTACGGGAGGTTGCGGGCCTTTATAAAGTGGTAGAAGCGAGTGACCCCCGGGTGGCAGAGGTCCTCGTGGAGGGCTTGGAGACGGTCCACTTGTGTGTTGGCACATGTGCCACGAGATAGGGCATCGGACGGCTCGTTCAGCTTTCCGGGACGGCACAAGATCTCATAGTTATAGGTGGAGAGTCGATCCTCCACCTTAAGATCTTGTCGTTTTTTATCTTGCCCCGCTGTGCATTATCGAACATGAAGGCTACCGACCGTTGGTCAGTGAGGAGAGTGAATCTCCTACTGGCCAGGTAATGCCTCCAATGTCGCACAGCTTCCACTATGGCCTGGGCCTCCTTTTCTACTGAGGAGTGGCAAATTTCTGAAGCGTGGAGGGTCCGGGAGAAGAAGGCCACGGGTCTGCCTGCTTGGTTGAGAGTGGCCGCCAGAGCTACGTCGGATGCGTCGCTCTCGACTTGGAAGGGGAGGGACTCGTCGATGGCGCGCATCGTGGCCTTTGCGATATCCGCTTTGATGCGGCTGAAGGCCTGGCAAGCCTCTGTCGACAGGGGAAAAGTAGTGGACTGGATTAGTGGGCGGGCCTTGTCTGCGTACTGGGGGACCCACTGGGCGTAATAAGAAAAGAAGCCCAGGCAGCGTTTCAGGGCTTTGGCACAGTGGGGAAGAGGGAACTCCATGAGGGGGCGCATGCATTCGGGGTCGGGGCCTATCACTCCATTACGCACTACGTAGCCAAGGATGGCTAGACGGTCGGTGCTAAACACGCATTTTTCCTTGTTGTAGGTGAGGTTGAGGGAGTTAGCGGTCTGGAGGAATTTGCGGAGGTTGGCGTCGTGGTCCTGCTGGTCGTGGCCGCAGATGGTGACGTTGTCGAGGTACGGGAACGTGGCCCGCAAACCGTGCTGGTCAACCATTCGGTCCATCTCCCGTTGGAAGACCGAGACTCCGTTCGTGACGCCGAATGGAACCCTTAAGAAGTGGTATAGCCGCCCGTCTGCCTCGAAGGCGGTGTACTTGCGGTCACTGGGGCGAATGGGGAGCTGGTGGTAGGCGGACTTAAGGTCCACGGTGAGAAGACCTTGTACTGTGCAATCCGATTGACCATGTCGGATATGCGGGGAAGAGGGTACGCATCTAGCTGCGTGTACCTGTTGATGGTCTGTCTGTAGTCTACGACCATCCTCTGCTTCTCCCCTGTCTTCACTACTACCACCTGGGCTCTCCAGGGACTATTGCTGGCCTGGATTATGCCTCCCTTCAGCAGCCGCTGGACTTCGGACCTGATAAACGTCCGATCTTGGGCGCTGTACCGTCTGCTCCTAGTGGCGACGGGTTTGCAATCTGGGGTGAGGTTCGCAAACAGGGAGGGCGGTTCGACCTTGAGTGTCGCGAGGCCGCAGATAGCCAGTGGGGGTATAGGGCCGCCAAATTTGAATGTTAAGCTCTGGAGGTTGCATTGGAAGTCCAACCCCAGGAGGGTGGGAGCGCAGAGGTGGGGAAGGACGTACAGCCGGTAATTTTTGAACTCTCTCCCCTGCACCGTTAGGTTTGCGATGCAGAACCCTTCGATTGCAACGGAGTGAGACCCCGCCGCCAGGAAATTTTTTTTGGGTGCTTGGCCGAATTACCAGGGAACAGCGTCTTACCGTGTCCAGATGAATAAAGCTCCCTATGCCCCCTGAGTCGATCAAACACGGCGTCTCGTGCCCGTTCACCAGCACCTTTGTCGTTGTCGTCTGGAGCGTCCGGGGCGCGACTGGTCGAGGGTCACCGATGCCAAACGTGGTTGGTGCATCAGATCGTTGTCTTCAGGCAGTGTGGAGTCATCCACGCTGGGGTCCTTGCCTGTCAGCCAAGATGGCGGCGACCATGGATCGCACGCTGCCGGGGGTGGACAAAATGGCCGCTCCCATGAGTCGCATGCTGCTGGGGGTGGACAAAATGGCCGCTCCCATGAGTCGCATGCGGCCGGGGGTAGGACGATAGCGGTGCCCGTCCCCCCCCTCGTGGTGTCCGGGGTCCACAATGGCGGCGCCCGTTGGCCACCCGTGGGTCGCTGGGGGGGTTGAGCCCGTGGTCCCGTTTGTTCCCCGGAGATAGCGGCGACCCCACGGGATTGGCACACCGCTGCGTAGTGCCCCTTTTTACCGCAGCTTTTACAGGTGGCTGAGTGGGCCGGGCAGCGCTGGCGGGGCTGTTTCGGCTGCCCGCAAAAGTAGCAGCGGGGCCCCCCCGGGTGGTTTGGGATTCTGGCCGCGCACGCTTGCGGAGGGGTGGGGGTTGCCGGGGGGTCGGTCGTGGCGGGGGTCCACGGAGCCCAAGGGGCTGCAGCGCGGTCGGGGGCATAGGCTTGGGCGTTTTGGGAGGCCACGTCGAGGGAGGCTGCAAGGGCCCGTACCTCTGTGAGTCCGAGAGAGACTTTCTCTAAAAGTCTCTGGCGAATTTGCGACGATGCCAAACCTGCTACGTAAGCGTCTCTGATCAGGAGGTCTGTATGTTCGTTCGCCGTTACCGCTGGGCAGTTGCAGTTTCGTCCCAGGATCGTCAGCACATTGAAGAATTCGTCCAGCGATTCCCCGGGGATTTGTCGTCGCGTCGCGAGCTGGTAGCGTGCATAGACCTGGTTGACGGGCCTAATGTAGGTCTGTTTCAGCAAGTTGATCGCCGCTGGGAATTCTTCCGCGCCCTCGATGAGTGAGTAGATTTCGGGACTCACCCTGGAATGCAGGACCTGCATCTTCTGGTCTTCTGTTGGTCTGCCGGGGGCCGTTCGGAGGTATCCCTCAAAGCACGCCAGCCAGTGCTTAAACGCCGATGTTGCGTTAGCTGCGTGGGGGCCGATTCGCAGGCACTCCGGGGTGATCCGGAGCTCCATATTCCTTTTCAAGTCTGCTCAATAAATTGTAGCACCATCGATCACACACGAGGCGAGACGTAGAGAACTTCAATCGAGGCTTTATTGATCAGACTTGTTCAGACTTGTTCCCCAGCAGCTCAGTCACAGAATGCAGCTGCGGGGAGTAAACCGGGTTCTTATACCCCGCCTATCTGGGTGGAGCCCAGTAGGCGGCAGATCCAATCGGGACCCAGCATCTGTCCTCCAATAGCTCCTCGGCATTCATGGTGTACCCCTAATAAATACCACCACAACCTTTTTGGTCACTAAGGGACAATTTGTATCATGGCCAATACACCTAACCTGCACGTCTTTGGACTGTGGGAGGAAACCGGAGCACCCGGAGGAAACCCACGCAGACACGGGGAGGACGTGCAGACTCCGCACAGACAGTGACCCAAGCCGGAATCGAACCTGGGACCCTGGTGCTGTGTGGCAGCAGAGCTGGCCGTCAGGATCGCAATGGCGAGGTGGGAGCCCAGTGAATGTGTTTGCAAAAGGATGACACTGATTTCTGACGGACACCCCGCTCACCTGCTAACAGGAGCAGGCTTTCCATCGAAAGGTTGGTGGATCGGAACAGGCCACCTGCCCGTGTCTTCACCGACTGTGAAGGGGTAAAATCAGAGCTTCCATCAGCTGCAATGTTAGGCCCAAAATCCAACTTTTGAAGGAGGCCCATGTGATGGACACAGCGTTTCTGATACGCCAGGTGTTTGCTGTCTAAACAAAGAAACCTTGATATTTATTAAACTGCCTGGCTGGACAAGTCTGGCCACTTGGGGAAGGAGGGGGTGGAATTCAGCCGAGTACAAACAGGACATTTACTCAATGATGTGGAAAGTCACAGAGTTTCACAGAGGTGCAATCAGAGAAAGATCCTGGTCTCGGCAAAGGAGGACAAGCGGCCAAAAGCCGGATCTACCAGGAGCTTTGTAAAGAAGTAGAGAGAGGGGGAGAAAGGGAGAGAAGGAGAGGGGGAAAGAGGGAGAGAGGGAGAGGGGGAGGGGGGAAAGAGGGAGAGAGGGAGAGGGGGAAGGGGGAGATGGGGAAAGAAGGAGAGGGGGAAAGAGGGAGAGAGGGAGAGCAGGAGAGTGGGAGAAGGGGGGAGGGAGAGAGAGAGAGAGGGAGAGAAGGAGAGGTGGAGAGAGGGAGAGAGGGAGAGCAGGAGAGCGGGAGAAGGGGAGAGGGGGAGAGAGAGGGAGAGAAGGAGAGGGGGAAAGAGGGAGAGAGGGAGAGAGGGAGAGGGGGAGAGGGGGAAGGGGGAGATGGGGAAAGAAGGAGAGGGGGAAAGAGGGAGAGCAGGAGAGTGGGAGAAGGGGGGAGGGAGAGAGAGAGAGAGGGAGAGAAGGAGAGGTGGAGAGAGGGAGAGAGGGAGAGCAGGAGAGCGGGAGAAGGGGAGAGGGGGAGAGAGAGGGAGAGAAGGAGAGGGGGAAAGAGGGAGAGAGGGAGAGAGGGAGAGGGGGAGAGGGGGAAGAGGGAGATGGGGAAAGAAGGAGAGGGGGAAAGAGGGAGAGAGGGAGAGCAGGAGAGTGGGAGAAGGGGGGAGGGAGAGAGAGTGAGAGGGAGAGAAGGAGAGGTGGAGAGAGGGAGAGAGGGAGAGCAGGAGAGCGGGAGTAGGGGAGAGGGGGAGAGAGAGGGAGAGAAGGAGAGGGGGAAAGAGGGAGAGAGGGAGAGGGGGAGATGGAGAGAGGGGGAGAGGAGAGGGGGAAAGAGGGAGAGAGGGAGAGGGGGAGATGGAGAGAGGGGGAGAGGAGAGGGGGAAAGAGGGAGAGGGGGAGACGGGGAGAGAAGAAGAAGGGGAGAGAGGGAGAGCAGGAAAGAGGGAGAGGGGGAGATGGGGAGAGGGGAAAGAGGGAGAGGGGGAGCGGGGTAGATGGGGAGAGAAGGAGAGGGGGAGAGAGGGAGAGGGGGAGAGGGTGAAAGAGGGGAAGAAGGGGAGAGGGGAGGGTGGAGAGATCGCCCAAATTGCAGAATTTGGGACGGTGGCACAGATCAAAGTGAGGCGGGGGGGTGGGGGGAGGAGGGGGGAGGTGGGGGGGGGCAGGTGCACCAGAGACCAGAGACAGTGTTTTGGGCCCTGTATCTAAGGAAGGATGAGCTGGCCTTGGATTTGGATTTGGATTTTGTTTATTGTCACGTGTACCAAGATACAGTGAAAAGTATTTTCACTGGAAAGGGTCCAGAGGAGGTTCACAAGAATGGTCCCTGGAATGAAGAGCTTGTCGTATGAGGAACGGTTGAGGACTCTGTATTCGTTGGAGTTTAGAAGGATGAGGGGGGATCTTATTGAAACTTACAGGATACTGCGAGGCCTGGATAGAGAGTGGACGTGGAGAGGATGTTTCCACTTGTAGGAAAAACTAGAACCTGAGGTCACCATCTCAGATTAAAGGGAAGATCCTTTAAAACAGGGATAAGGAGGAATTTCTTAAGCCAGAGGGTGGTGAATCTCTGGAACTCTTTGCCGCAGAAGGCTGTGGAGGCAAATTCACTGAGTGTCTTTAAGACAGAGCTAGATAGGTTCTTGATTAATAAGGGGATCAGGGTTATGGGGAGAAGGCGGGAGAATGGGGGTGAGAAAAATATCAGCCATGATTGAATGGCGGAGCAGACTCGATGGGCCGAGTGGCCTAATTCTGCTCCTATGTCTTATGGTCTTGTGGGATAGTCAAGTGCATGGATTTGGGAGGTAGGTGATCGGGACGGGAGCAGAGACAGGCAATGATGCAGTGGTGGATACAAATGGTCTTTGAGATGGGGGGAGGGAATGTGGGATTGCAAGCTCAGCTAGGGGTCAGCAATAGCCTGGTCCAGGGGACATTGAATGGGGGACTTGTGGAAATATAAGAGAATAGTTCCCTGTCCTTTGAATAAACTCGTGCAGTGAATCTGCCTGTGATCAGACCCCCAAACCTTAATGCTGGCCTTCATGGAAAAAGCCAGTACCTGACATTAACTTGCTAATTAGAAAGAGATTTTGGGCCCGCTGTTAACCTAACGGAACTCAGCTTCTTCAATGTTATTACTCCTGGAGAAAATAAGTGTCTCTCAGCCAAATTGCAGGTTTGCCCACCTTATCATTACTCCTCCAGCTCTATCTGCAAATTCTTTCACCTTTCAGAGGCCTCCTGAGTTATTTTATCTGTGCAATTTCACGACATCGGCAGATTTCCTGGCTGCAGTGAAGCTGGTTAACATTCCTCCTCGGTGTGAGTATCTCGGCTAGACACACAAACTAACGTCCTAGATTGTGGGGTTTTCTGTGACAAATCAACCAAGTGGCCTCACATCCAAGACAAGAGGGTGAGAGTCAGATTCGGCCCATGAGAGTTGGGTTGAGGTTGTGTGAGGGTGGAATTCAGTTCGGACGGGGTTCGGACGCACAGAGGCAAACGGAATATTGCCCTTTTCATCTTGTTCCCATTGTCAAACATGACCCAGCCCGATCTCTTCCCCCCCTCCCGAGATACAAAGTGGCGAGGATTAGTGGGAAGCCAGAGAATTGGGAAGCCTTTAAAAGTGAGCAGAGGACAACTAAAAAAGCAATAAGGGGGAGAAGATGAAGTACGAGTGCAAGCTAGCTAGAAATATAAAAGAAGATAGGAAGAGATTTTTCAATATATAAAAGGTAAGAGAGAGGCAAAAATAGACATTGGGCCACTGGAAAATGTGGCTGGAGAAGTAATAATAGGAAACAAAGAAATGGCAGACAAACTGATTAGTTACTTTGCATCGGTCTTCATGGTGGAAGACACCAGTGGGATGCCAGAGCTCCAGGAGAACCAGAGGGCAGAGGTGAGTGCAGTACCCATTACTAAGGAGAAGGTGTAGCGCACAAAGACTCCGAGAGACGAATAGAGTGAAGTCGATGAGGCTTTATTAAGCGTGACTGTTCCCCCGCAGTTCAGTAGTAGACTGCCTGCGGGGGAAGACTCCAGGTACTTATACTCCGCCTTCAGGGCGGAGCTAGAGGTCAACGTCCAACCAGGACCCGGGATCTGTCAGCCAATGACATCATGGCTTCACAGTCCCACATGACCCCTAATGCATACTACCACATTCACCCCTTGTTAAAAATGAACCCGGCGGGGTGATGCTTCGTATGGTGGTAAGGGTTTACAAGGCTGGTCCTGGGAGGAAAACTTTCGCATGTTATTACAGTATGTACAAGGTTTTTTTTTGTTTCAATCTATTGACAGTAATCGTCAGGAAAAGAAAAAATGTTCTCGTTAAAAGTCCACATATTGTACTGTTAGATCGACGCCACGAGTCGGTCGGGCGGTCTGGTCGTCCGTGTCGATCGCCTCGGCCCCGGTGGTGGTGGTGGTGCTTGTTCCGGTGTTGTCGTCTCTGGGAGCCTTACGGTTTCAGCTTGGGCTTCATTCCTGGTCGGGCCTGGGAGGAGGACTGATCCTCCCGGGAAGGGGGCGGTCGCGGGGTGCGGCGGTGGCAGGAAGGGGGGGGTTGGGTGATTGGTGTCGGGGGGTGTGTGTGTTGCCGGCGGGCGCCAGATCTCGCAGGGAGACCGTGTCCTGTCGGCCGTCGGGGTACTCCATGTAAGCGTACTGCGGGTTCGCGTGAAGGAGGTGAACCCTCTCGACCAACGGGTCCGACTTGTGCGCCCGCACATGCTTTCGGAGCAAGTTGGGTCCTGGGGCCGCCAGCCAGGTCGGCAGCGACGTTCCAGAGGAGGACTTCCTGGGGAAGACAAGGAGGCGCTCATGAGGCGTTTGGTTAGTGCTAGTACACAGTAGTGACCGGATGGAGTGGAGGGCGTCCGGGAGGACCTCCTGCCACCGTGAAACTGGGAGGTCCCTGGACCGTAGGGCCAGTAGGACGGTCTTCCAGACCGTGCCGTTCTCCCTCTCTACTTGCCCGTTCCCCCGGGGGTTGTAGCTGGTCGTCCTGCTCGAGGCTATACCGTTGCTGAGCAGGAACTGGCGCAGCTCGTCACTCATGAAGGAGGACCCCCTGTCGCTGTGGACGTATGCGGGGCAACCGAACAGTGTGAATATGGTGTTCAGGGCTTTAATGACTGTGGCCGCGGTCATGTCAGAACAGGGGATGGCGAATGGGAAGCGGGAGTACTCGTCCACCACATTAAGGAAGTATATGTTGTGGTCGGTGGAGGGGAGGGGTCCTTTGAAATCCAGACTAAGGTGTTCAAAGGGGCGGGAAGCCTTAATCAGGTGCGCACCATCCGGCCTGAAAAAATGCGGTTTGCACTCTGCGCAGATGTGGCAGTTCCTTGTGACTGTACGGACCTCCTCTAAAGAGTATGGGAGGTTGCGGGACGTGATAAAGTGGTAAAACCGAGTGACCCCCGGGTGGCAGAGGTCCTCGTGGAGGGTTTGGAGGCGGTTAATTTGTGCGTTGGCACATGTGCCGCGGGATAGGGCATCGGACGGCTCGTTCAGCTTTCCAGGACGATACAAGATCTCGTAGTTGAAGGTGGAGAGCTCGATCCTCCACCTTAAGATCTTGTCGTTTTTGATTTTGCCCCGCTGTGCATTATCGAACATGAAGGCTACCGACCGTTGGTCCGTGAGGAGAGTGAATCTCCTGCCGGCCAGGTAATGCCTCCAATGTCGCACAGCTTCCACTATGGCTTGGGCTTCCTTTTCCACTGAGGAGTGGCGGATTTCTGAGGCGTGGAGGGTTCGGGAGAAAAAGGCCACGGGTCTGCCCGCTTGGTTAAGGGTGGCCACTAGAGCTACGTCGGAGGCGTCGCTCTCGACCTGGAAGGGGAGGGACTCGTCGATGGCGCGCATCGTGGCCTTTGCGATGTCCGCTTTGATGCGGCTGAAGGCCTGGCAAGCCTCTGTCGACAGAGGGAAGGTCGTGGTCTGTATTAGGGGGCGGGCCTTGTCTGCGTACTGGGGGACCCACTGGGCGTAGTATGAAAAGAACCCCAGGCAGCGTTTTAGGGCTTTTGAGCAGTGCGAGAGGGGAAATTCCATGAGGGCGCGCATACGTTCGGGGTCGGGGCCTGTTATCCCATTGCGCACTACGTAGCCCAGGATGGCTAGCCGGTTGGTGCTAAAAACGCACTTGTCCTCGTTGTACGTGAGGTTCAAGGCTTTAGCGGTCTGGAGGAATTTTTGGAGGCTGGCGTCGTGGTCCTGCTGATCGTGGCCGCAGATGGTTACATTGTCGAGATACGGGAACGTGGCTCGCAACCCGTGTTGATCAACCATTCGGTCCATCTCTCGTTGGAAGACCGAGACCCCGTTTGTGACGCCAAATGGGACCCTTAGGAAATGGTATAATCGCCCGTCTGCCTCGAAGGCTGTGTACTTGCGGTCACTTGGGCGGATGGGGAGATGATGGTAGGCGGACTTGAGGTCCACGGTGGAGAAGACCTTATATTGGGCAATCCGATTGACCATGTCAGATATGCGGGGGAGAGGGTACGCATCTAGCTGTGTGTACCTGTTGATGGTCTGGCTATAGTCTATGACCATCCTTTGCTTCTCCCCTGTCTTTACTACTACCACCTGTGCTCTCCAGGGACTATTGCTGGCCTGGATTATGCCTTCCTTTAGTCGCCGCTGGACTTCGGACCGAATGAAGGTCCGGTTCTGGGCGCTGTACCTTCTGCTCTTAGTGGTGACGGGTTTGCAATCCGGGGTGAGGTTCGCAAACAAGGATGGGGGCTCAACCTTGAGGGTTGCGAGGCCGCAGATAGTGAGTGGGGGTATTGGGCCGCCGAATTTGAAGGTTAGGCTCTGTAGATTGCACTGGAAATCTAATCCCAGTAATGTGGGGGCGCAGAGTTGGGGAAGGACGTAGAGCCTGTAGTTTTTGAACTCCCTCCCCTGCACCGTTAGGGTAACTATGCAGAAGCCTTTGATCTGTACGGAGTGGGTCCTGCAGCTAGGGAAATCTTTTGTGTGCTGGGACAGATGGTCAAGGAACAGCGTCTTACCGTGTCGGGGTGGATAAAGCTCTCCGTGCTCCCGGAGTCGACTAGGCATGGTGTCTCGTGCCCGTTTATCAGCACCGTTGTCGTCGTCGTCTGGAGCGTCCGGGGCCGAGCTTGGTCCAGCGTCATTGAGGCCAGACGTGGTTGTAATGGTTGAGCGTCTTCTTCGAACCCCGTGGAGCCGTCGACACTGGGGTCCGTTGTTGCCGTCCAAGATGGCGGCGGGGGTGGACAAAATGGCCGCCCCCATGCGTCGCACAGGTCTGGGGTGGTCCAAGGTGGCGGCGCCCTTCCTCTCCTCGTGGTGGCCGGGACCCAAAATGGCGGCATCTGCGGGTCGCACATGGGGCGCTGGGGGGGGTTGGGGAGCGTTAGGAATGCGCGGGGCTCCCTCTTCCCCTCTTCTCTGGGGACAGCGGTGGTCGGGACCCAAATTGGTAGCGCCGGGGGGTCATACGTGGGGCGCGGGGGGGGAGTTTGGGGAGCGTTAGAGACGCGCAGAACTCCCTCTTCTCCGGGGAGAGTGGTGGTCGGGACCCAAAGTGGTAGCGCCGGCGGGTTATACATGGGGTGCGGGGGGGGGGGGGGTTGGGGAGCATAAACGGCGTGCAGGGCTCCCTGTTCACCCGGGACCGCGGTGGTCGGGACCCAGAGTGGCTGCGCCTGCGGGTCGTACTTGGGGCGCTGGGGGGATTGGGGAGCGTAAACGGCGTGCAGGGCTCCCTGTTCTCCCGGGACAGCGGCGACCTCGCGGGACCGGCATTCAGCCGCGAAATGGCCCTTTTTCCCGCAGCTCTTGCAGATTGCTGCGCGGGCCGGGCAGCGCTGCCGGGGCTGTTTCGCCTGGCCGCAGAAAAAGCAGCGGGCACCCCCGGTGCGACTTGGCGTTTGGACCGCGCAAGCCTGTGGGGTGTCCGGGGGGGGAGGTAGGGGGTTTGCCGCGACGGGGTACGTACGGGGCCCAATGGGTTGCCGCGCGGTCGGGGCCGTAGGCGCGGGTATTTCGCGCGGCCACGTCTAGGGAGGCTGCTAGGGCCCGTGCCTCTGAGAGTCCTAGTGACTCTTTTTCTAGAAGTCTTTGGCGGATTTGGGAGGAGTTCATACCTGCCACAAAAGCATCGCGCATTAACATGTCCATGTGTTCATTTGCGTTCACCGACGGGCAGCTGCAGGCTCGTCCCAAAATTAGTAGCGCGGCGTAGAATTCATCTATCGATTCTCCGGGACTTTGCCGTCTCGTTGCGAGTTGATAGCGAGCGTAGATTGGTTTACTGGGCGGACATAGAGACTTTTTAGTGCTGCGAACGCCGTCTGGAAATCCTCTGCGTCTTCGATGAGAGAGAAAATCTCCGTGCTTAACCTCGAGTGCAGGACCTGTAGTTTTTGGTCTTCTGTGACCCGGCCGGTGGCCGTTCTGAGGTAGGCCTCGAAACAAGTCTGCCAGTGCTTGAAAGCTGCTGCCGCGTTCACTGCGTGGGGGCTGATCCTCAGGCATTCCGGGATGATCCTGAGCTCCATAGTCCTTTAGTCACGCTTAATAAATTGTAGCGCACAAAGACTCCGAGAGACGAATAGAGTGAAGTCGATGAGGCTTTATTAAGCGTGACTGTTCCCCCGCAGCTCGATAGTAGACTGCCTGCGGGGGAAGACACCGGCTTCTTATACTTCGCCTTCAGGGCGGAGCTTGAGGTCAATGGCCAACCAGGACCCGGGATCTGTCAGCCAATGACATCATGGCTTCACAGTCCCACATGACCCCTAATGCATACTACCACAGAAGGTTCTGGGGAAACTGAAAGGTCTGAAGGTGGATAAGTCACCTGGACCGGATGGACTACACCCCAGGGTCCTAAAAGAGAGAGCTGAGGAGATTGTGGAGGCTTTGGTGATGATCTTTCAGGAATCACTGGAGGCAGGAAGAGTCCCAGAGGACTGGAAAGTGGCGAATGTAACACCACTGTTTAAGAAGGGAGGGAGGCAGGAAGACGGGAAAGTATAGGCCGGTTAGCCTGACTTCGGTCATTGGTAAGATTTTAGAGTCAGTTATTAAAGATGAGATCGCGAAGCACTTGGAAGTGCATGGTAAAATAGGACTGAGTCAGCACGGCTTTGTCAAAGGGAGGTCGTGTCTGACAAATCTGTTAGAGTTCTTTGAGGAGGTAACAAGAAAGCTAGACAAAGGAGAACCAGTGGATGTGATTTATTTAGATTTCCAGAAGGCCTTTGACAAGGTGCTGCATAGGAGACTGTTAAATAAGTTAAGAGCCCATGGTGTTCATGGTAAGATCCTGGCATGGATAGAGGATTGGCTGACTGGCAGAAGGCAGAGAGTGGGGATAAAGGGGTCTTTTTCAGGATGGCAGCCGGTGACTAGTGGTGTGCCTCAGGGGTCTGTGCTGGGACCACAACTTTTCACAATATACATTAATGATCTGGAAGAAGGTACTGAAGGCACTGTTACTAAGTTTGCAGATGATACAAAGATCTGTGGAGAGACAGGTAGTTTTGAGGAAGCAAGGGGGCTGCAGAAGGACTTGGACAAGCTCGGAGAGTGAGCAATGAAGTGGCAGATGGAATACAATGTGGAAAAGTGTGAGGTTATGCACTTTGGAAGGAGGAATGGAGGCATAGACTATTTTCTAAATGGGAAATGCTCAGGAAATCAGAAGCACAAAGGGACTTGGGAGTCCTTGTTCACGATTCTCTTAAGATTAACGTGCAGGTTCAGTCGGCAGTTAGGAAGGCAAATGCAATGTTAGCATTCATGTCGAGAGGGCTGGAATACAAGACCAGGGATGTACTTCTGAGGCTGTATAAGGCTCTGGTCAGACCCCATTTGGAGTATTGTGAGCAGTTTTGGGCCTTGTGTCTAAGAAAGGATGTGCTGGCCTTGGAAAGGGTCCAGAGGAGGTTCACTGAGGAACGGTTGAGGACTTTGGGTCTGTACTCGGAGTTTAGAAGGATGAGAGGGGATCTTATTGAAACTTACAGGATACTGCGAGGCCTGGATAGAGTGGGCGTGGAGAGGATGTTTCCACTTGTAGCAAAAACTAGAACCCGAGGACACCATCTCAGACGAAAGTCGGGACGATCCTTTAAAACTGAGAGGAGGAGGAGTTTCTTCAGCCAGAGGGTGGTGAATCTCTGGAACTCTTTGCCGCAGAAGGCTGTGGAGGCCAAATCACTGTGTGTCTTTAAGACAGAGATAGATAGGTTCTTGATTAATAAGGGGATCAGGAGTTATGGGGAGAAGGCAGGAGAATGGGGATGAGAAAATATCAGCCATGATTGAATGGTGGAGCAGACTCGATGGGCCGAGTGGCCTAATTCTGTTCCTATGTCTTATGGTCTTATAAGAGGATGGCCTTCATCCTGTGCTTTGGTTGGGTGGTGTGGAAACATTGAATCACCTCACGCTGAAGCCAGACTGCGAAGGTTCACAAGGTTGGATGTTTGTGGGTGTTGATAGGGAGATGTCAGAGTTGAATCAAATCCTGTACACACCCCCATGTCCACAGATGCCCACCATCCAGGTGGGGGAAGGAATCCTGGCCAGTTCTCCTCTCCCTCTCTCTCTCTGCCTGGTTTGGGGGTCTGAGGTAACACCAGGTCGCTTTCTGTGCAGTACGATTCAGATACACGGCAGCGCCTCAATGGGGGAGAACCTCCCACAATTGTTTCAATCTGACAGAGTCTCAGTGTAGCTCAGAGCATCTCAATCTTGTCACAATCACATCGTCTGCCATGTCCAGGTGGCTTGAGATCATTATCCAGGCTGATGTCCTCGGTGCCGCACTGGGGAAGCACCGCACTGCCCTGCACTGTCAGAGAAGATGAGGCCTCTTCTGCTCTCTCAGCTGGCATAGTGGTAATGTCGCTGGAGGAATAATCCCGGGAATTATTCGTATGAAGGAAATCTGCCACCTTTACTCGGTCTGGCCTCCGTGTGACTCCAGGTCCAGAACTCTCTGAAATGGCCGAGCAATTCACTCAGTTCAAGGAAAATTGGGAATGTGCATCAAATGGCAGTGATTCCCAGACCCCCTCCTCACTGGGACCCTCCACAAAGGACTCCTCTCAGTTGGAGATGGAGACTTCAGGCAGTTCCATTGTACTTTCCTCAATAATTACACAGGAAGTGTTCGACAGAAATATCCCGGTCTCACTGTTGGGTATCCAAACTATTGACCCCCCACCCCGACTCCCCATTGGTCCCCCAACCTGACCTAATCAGCCCTCACCATCCAACTCACCCCCACCCCACCCCCCAGCCCGAACTAACCCAACTGCACAATACCCAACTCCCCCCCCCCCCCCATCAGAGCTGATTAACCTCTGACCTGACAACCCGACCCCCAACTCCACCTGCCCACTTGCCACCCTATCACCCTACCCAGCTATACCCGCCGCCCTGCCACCTCGCCCCCTTACACGTTTACCTTCTCGCCATAGCTTTTCAAAGAAGCTTTGGGGCATTTAAATGCTTTACGTAGCAGCATAAAGTAGCTTGGGCCGCATCAAGGGAGTGTGGCTTGTCTTCCCCTGATCGTCTGGTGCTACGCCAATGCAATTCCTCGAGGTGCGTGCCACATTTCTGGAGAAGCCAGGGCCAGACGTCCCAGCCAGGACTGTGGGGCCGGCGCGGTGAGGAACGGTAGGGGTGGAGTGGGAACTGGGATTACGATGGAAGCTCCTCAGAAAATTCAGACCAATGTTGGCCGATCATTTATTTCATGGCAGTTTGTGGGAACTTGCTGTGCTGAAAATGGCTTCTACCTCTCCCTCCACTGACTACACTTCAAAAGCCCTTTGCTGTAAAACGATTTTGGACGTCCTAATATCATGAAAGGTGCTATACAAATGTAAATATTCCTACTTAAGAGGTCTCAGTAGGCAATTTGCAGAGTCATAGAATCCCGACAGTGCCGAAGGAGGCCATTCAGCCCATCGAGTCTGCACCGACCCTCTGAAAGAGCCACGCCTCCAACCTATCCCCATAACCCAGTAACCCACCTAACATTCTTTGGCCACTTAAGGGGCCAATTATCACGGCCAATCCACCTAACCTGCACATCTTTGGACTGTGGGAGGAAACCGGAGCACCCGGAGGAAACCCACGCACACACGGGGAGGACGTGCAGACTCCGCACAGAGGTCGGAATCGAACCCGGGACCCTGGCATTGTGAGGCAGCAGTGCTAACCACTGTGCCACCCATTTGCCCAAAGGAGGAATTCTGTTGAACAATCCCATCACACAAACAAAAAACTGTGTCAATAACACCTCAAAGGGAGGCAAATTGGTTTTAATTTGAGGTGATGAACATGGGGATGGAGGGGGGGCAGGGAATGAAATGGGTTTGATGGGAAGTGGAAGAGGGTTTTGGGAACTGTCTTTTTCAAGGAGCGGGGAGGTAAGTGGAAAGAGCAGGAAAACCGGGAGAGGAGAGCAAGGTAGCTGAACAGGAAGGAGGTCACTTCGAACCGGGAGACTTGTGATCGAGGAGTGAGGAGGATTGTCGGTCAGGTCCTGCACTTCCCCAAGACGATTCCGAAGACCCTCCTGGGTTCCTCCAGCAATCCAGCATCGCGCCAGCGCGACTCTGAACCATGAGGGCCACACAATGGAGCAACGCCTTTGAAATAACAACCTTTCCAGCTCCGAGATTCAGCACAGGAAGTCAGTCAGTCAAAGCAATAGCTGGACACAATTAAAGAAAGGTTGATGACTAATGGCTGAGACATCCGGCTGATTATTTCTGCCTGAGCAGTGAGAGTGAATTATCCTTTCCCTTCTAAATCTCCCATCACTTTCACAGTTCTCATTGTACCTGATGCACCATTGACTCAATGCTGAGAAGGCAGCAACAAGTAATCATTCGAGGAACTTATTAAAGCTGGAGGAGAGACTCAGCTAAGAGTCTCGGAGCCGGTAACATTTCAAACATGGTGGGCAGCCAATTTGATTCTCAAAATTAAATTCAACTATTTGCCCAAGAGTATCAAAACAGTTGTGCTCACATCTGGTGCCATGCAGGGCAAGGAAGATGTATTGCGTACTCCTAATTTATTTATACAATACAAATAAGGAAAAAAATGTTCCCTTGACACTGTCCCCATCAAACACTCCCAGGACAGGTACAGCACGGGGTTAGATACAGAGTAAAGCTCCCTCTGCACTGTCCCCATCAAACACTCCCAGGACAGGTTCAGCACGGGGTTAGATACAGAGTAAAGCTCCCTCTACACTGTCCCCATCAAACACTCCCAGGACAGGTACACCACAGGGTTAGATACAGAGTAAAGCTCCCTCTACACTGCCCCATCAAACACTCCCAGGACAGGTACAGCACGGGGTTAGATACAGAGTAAAGCTCCCTCTACACTGTCCCCATCAAACACTCCCAGGACAGGTACACCACAGGGTTAGATACAGAGTAAAGCTCCCTCTACACTGCCCCATCAAACACTCCCAGGACAGGTACAGCACGGGGTTAGATACAGAGTAAAGCTCCCTCTACGCTGTCCCCATCAAACACTCCCAGGACAGGTACAGCATGGGGTTCGACACAGAGTAAAGCTCCCTCTACGCTGTCCCCATCAAACACTCCCAGGACAGGTACAGCACGGGGTTAGATACAGAGTAAAGCTCCCTCTACACTGCCCCATCAAACACTCCCAGGACAGGTACAGCACGGGGTTCGATACAGAGTAAAGCTCCCTCTACACTGCCCCATCAAACACTCCCAGGACAGGTACAGCACGGGGTTAGATACAGAGTAAAGCTCCCTCTACGCTGTCCCCATCAAACACTCCCAGGACAGGTACAGCATGGGGTTCGACACAGAGTAAAGCTCCCTCTACGCTGTCCCCATCAAACACTCCCAGGACAGGTACAGCCCGGGTTTAGATCCAGAGTAAAGCTCCCTCTACACTGTCCCCATCAAACACTCCCAGGACAGGTACAGCCCGGGTTTAGATCCAGAGTAAAGCTCCCTCTACACTGTCCCCATCAAACACTCCCAGGACAGGTACAGCACGGGGCTGGATACAGAGTAAAGCTCCCTCGACACTGTCACCATCAAACACTCCCAGGACAGGTACAGCACGGGGTTAGATACAGAGTAAAGCTCCCTCTACACTGTTTCCAATAAAGGGGTTAGCAAATGCTGCACCCGACAGCTACAGGTTTAATATTCAGATGGTGATTTGGAACAATTTTTCTTGACTTTTGTGTAGCCTGCGCTATCCCACTTCCACTGGAGGTGTGGAGTGCACATTCTGGGCCAGAAGCCAATGTCTCAGGAGGTTTGGATAGACCCCTGATCTATGGATGCTGGATTTGGTTCTTGGTAACTGCTCTGTGCGAACTATCGTTCCTTCGACAGACTGGAGTCGGACTCTGGAAATGACTTTGAACTAGTTTAGCAAACTACATCTAGATCACAGATCCTGCCTGTTGCTCCTGAGAACCATGTGTTCCGGTCTCTCTTACTCACTTGAGTCCTGACTACCTGATGTCAGTGATCCATCAAAATCTACATCGCTCATTAGTATATTCAATTTATGAATCCATTACCGCCCCCAGTATGAAAACGGTATGAAATTATGTGTTTATGGATTTACATTCATTTCCATAACTGCCTCATACTCAGATTCCACTCACCTCCTCCTCCGGTCCCTTCCTCAGTCACTGTCATCATCCAAATGGGGCGGGGGCTTGGCAGCATTCCTGCCAATCAGAAGGCTTGTGCCACCTGCACCTTGCAGTTTGATGCCTGATGGATGGAGAGGTATTGGTTCAAGCCAATCAAGAGCATCGGCCAGTATGTCAACACCAGCTCCAGTATCGATCTTAAAGCTGAAATTGAAGCCTTTTACTTGCACTGTAACTGACAGATGGTCTGGATTAAGACTAGTTACGCCCCGTGGAAACTCTGGGGTGGATTCTCCCGCCACGCCTGCCGCAAGAACGCCACGGGCGAGCCGTGGACAATGGAGATTTCCATTGACCTCGGGCGGGATTCTCCGGTCGCCATGGCCAGAGATTCCCGCCCTCTGTAATTTTGACTTTGTCTTGATTCCCAATTTCTTGGATGGAGCGTGTTTCATGAATCTCTTTTGTCTTCTACCTCGATCAAAGGGCTGGATTTGCTTGAAATGTCTTCCCACACTGGAGGTCATCCATGGTGCCCCCTGCTGGGCAGTCCTGGCATCGGCTGCGATTCTTCGAACCACAACGTAAGCATAACCAGAAATGGCTGCTGCCATGGAGCTCCCCGCCCCTTCACTCGATTTGCCGGGCTTCTGTGCGGGTTGGGGCACTGCCCATGGATCTGCCCGACCGGCTGAGTCATCTCGAGCCACAGAGTCGCACCGAATCGCAGCCTGGTTTGTCTCTCCAAGCTCGACCTGCCTCACATATCGGACGACTTGACCGACTATGGGATTCTGCAGCGGACTAAAATATGTGGCAAAGCCTGTGAGAGGGGTGTGAAAGACCGGCGTGAACAACTCCACCCCCTGTCTCAGGAGGACAGGGCCTCGGCATTTTATCCCGATTTTACCCCTCAATGTCCCAGTGAAGGGAGCACGGTCTCGGTGACAGAGGACGTGGATTTTACAGAGAAATGGGGCTCTCCTCCCCGGCCAGTCCCTTGTGTGACCCCGCGCTCGAACACAGGCTGGAATATTTGTTCATTTAATTGGATGTGGTTTCGTGGGGCAGACCTCTTAACGAACCTCCAGCTGGCCGAGCATGGACTTCATCTCCTTTACCAAGATGGCGTCTCGAGCCCAACGCAATCCAAAGTTGTGTTTAGCTCCCCACTGTAGCCACCTGAAATGGCTAATTCCCTATTAATTTGGCGAAAACCCGATTTAAAATGGCTAACCGAAAAGACTGATGGGAAAAGAAGCCAACAGGACACAAACGGACAGCTGCAGACAGAATAGCGTATTCGGCTCTGGGGAAGTCGGCCCAGATCGATACTCAAGACCATTAGCAGCACATCAACCCAGACATCTGCAGTTTAATCGGCTATCCCCGGGAACAATTGCAACATATTAGCAATTGAAAGCCGGGCCAGACCTGTCGGCGCCTGCAGTGGCCGAAACAAAGACAGGTGAACGACCACCCCCGATCGAGGAATCGGCCCGTTATTGGACGTATCGAACCCAGTGATTGGGAACAAGTCCAATCACTTGGGACTCAGGGTCAAGGGCCGCCCCGAGAGGCGGGAAGCCCCTGGGCCCTATAAAGTGAGGGGCCAAGTTCAGATCGCTCTCTCTCTCCCTTCTTCACCTGCTCGAGACCTTCGCAAGAACATCGACCAGAAACAGTAAGTTTGACTCCAGCGATCGCTACCCGATAGAGACTCCTAGCCATCGACCCGTATCAGCCTTTTGAATCCCGCAGGCCAGATCCAGTTCGATAAACCATTCGTTTCCCTGACCTGGTGGGCCATCCCCAAAAGTTAAGTATTGGCCAGTAGTGGTAGGTTTTGATATAGATAGTAGGATTATTGTGTAAGTATTGATTGTTGTACATAATAAATGACCGTTGATTTCAATCTTACTAAGCGGTGTGTTGACTTATTAATCATAACTCGAGCTTGAACCACGTGGCGGTATCAGAAAGATACCTGGCGACTCATGAGCAAAGGTGACATAATCAGAGCTAATAAACTAAGGCTAAAACACCGCCCAGCTTTAGCTGGCCTGCAGCACCTAAATTATCTGAGAACAGATGCCCAGAGTCAAACTGCCAGTGACCACTTTCCAGCGGCAAATATTGTGCTCCAGCAGAGTTTCACCAGGCCCTCCTGTCAGTAACAGCTTCTGTATTGTGTACTTGAAGCACATTCAATAAAGAGCTAGTTGACCTTGTTATTAATGGTGCCGCACGAGCGTTAAGATGTGCGTTATGAATCCTAGTTTGGGTCAATATCGTATTGATGGAGAGAAGCATTCTGGGGACATGACAGTTGTATAGGCAGCTGGAGGGAGTAAAGCTTCAATGCTGCCCCTGAAACCATGTCGAATTAAATTAACAAATATTGCAGCCTGTGTTCCAACACGGGATAACACAGGGGACTGGCAGGGAAGGAGAGAATTATTTCTCTGTAAAATCCACAGTAACTGCAGGAGGTTTTTCCCTCTCTTCACTGGGACATTTTGGGGTAAAATCAAAAAGCTTCATGGGAATCTGGAAATCTTCCCTCAAAAGGATATGGATCCAGATAGGGGCCAACAATTAAAACTCAAGGCTGTAATCAATAGATTAGTTTTTGATAGTGAGGTGTACAAAAACATACCGCAGGCAGGTGAGATGTAAATCAGCCATCATCTTATTGAATAGCAGGAAGGGCAGGCTTGAGGGACTGAATGGCCTCCACCTGTTCCAGTGGTGCCAATTTTGGTGAAGCAGATTTGGCTAAAGAGTGGGGGTATTTTGGTATAAAAGAGCTATTTGTGAGATCCGTCAGGAAGATGTCAGTTTAAGGTCATTGGTGATTAATAAGTCCTGAAACACGAGTGTGCAGTTAATTTTTCCATCACAAGCTTCTCGCAATGCACTATTACAGAGTGTAAAATGTGCATTGCACAATTATAGAGTACCCAGAGTGCAACACCTGTATTACATCACTAGAATGTACCACTGTTACAGAGTATCCAGAGTGTAACATGTACATTGCACTGTTACAGAGTATCCAGAGTGTAACACGTGCATTGCACTGTTACAGAGTAGCCAGAGTGTAACACGTGAATTGCACAATTACACAGTATCCAGAGTGTAACATGTGCATGGCACTGTTACAGAGTTTCCAGAGTGTAACACGTGCATTGCACAATTACAGAGTATCCAGAGTGCAACACGTACATTGCACTGTTACAGAGTAGCCAGAGTGTAACACGTGCATTGCACTGTTACAGAGTATCCAGAGTGTAACATGTGCATTGCACTGTTACAGAGTTTCCAGAGTGTAACACGTGCATTGCACAATTACAGAGTATCCAGAGTGTAACACATGCATTGCACAATTACACAGTGTCCAGAGTGTAACATGTGCATTGCACTGTTACAGAGTAGCCAGAGTGTAACATGTGCATTGCACAATTAGAGTAGCCAGAGTGGAACACGTGCATTGCACAATTACAGAGTAGCCAGAGTGTAACATGTGCATTGCACTGTTACACAGTAGCCAGACTGTAACACGTGCATTGCACAATTACAGAGTATCCAGAGTGTAATACGTGCATTGCACTGTTACAGAGTATCCAGAGTGTAACATGTGCATTGAACTGTTACAGAGTATACAGAGTGTAACACGTGCATTGCACTGTTTCAGAGTAGCCAGAGTGTAACACGTGCATTGCACAATTACAGAGAATCCAGAGTGTAACATGTGCATTGCACTGTTACAGAGTATCCAGAGTGTAACACGTGCATTGCACTGTTACAGAGTAGCCAGAGTGTAACACGTGCATTGCACTGTTACAGAGTAGCCAGAGTGTAACACGTGAATTGCACAATTACACAGTATCCAGAGTGTAACACATGCATTGCACAATTACAGAGTGTCCAGAGTGTAACATGTGCATTGCACTGTTACAGAGTAGCCAGAGTGTAACATGTGCATTGCACAATTAGAGTAGCCAGAGTGGAACACGTGCATTGCACAATTACAGAGTAGCCAGTGTGTAACACATGCATTGCACAATTAGAGAGGACCCAGAGTATAACACGTGCATTGCACAATTACAGAGTACCCAGACTGTAACACGTGCATTGCACAATTACAGAGTAGCCAGTGTGTAACACATGCATTGCACTTTTACAGAGCATCCAGAGTGTAACATGTGCATTGCACTGTTACAGAGTTTCCAGAGTGTAACACGTGCATTGCACAATTACAGAGTAGCCAGAGTGTAACATGTGCATTGCACTGTTACACAGTAGCCAGACTGTAACACGTGCATTGCACAATTACAGAGTATCCAGAGTGTAATACGTGCATTGCACTGTTACAGAGTATCCAGAGTGTAACATGTGCATTGAACTGTTACAGAGTATACAGAGTGTAACACGTGCATTGCACTGTTTCAGAGTAGCCAGAGTGTAACACGTGCATTGCACAATTACAGAGAATCCAGAGTGTAACATGTGCATTGCACTGTTACAGAGTATCCAGAGTGTAACACGTGCATTGCACTGTTACAGAGTAGCCAGAGTGTAACACGTGAATTGCACAATTACACAGTATCCAGAGTGTAACATGTGCATTGCACTGTTACAGAGTTTCCAGAGTGTAACACGTGCATTGCACAATTACAGAGTATCCAGAGTGTAACATGTGCATTGCACGGTTACAGAGTTTCCAGAGTGTAACACGTGCATTGCACAATTACAGAGTATCCAGAGTGTAACACGTGCATTGCACTGTTACAGAGTAGCCAGAGTGTAACATGTGCATTGCACTGTTACAGAGTTTCCAGAGTGTAACACGTGCATTGCACAATTACAGAGTAGCCAGTGTGTAACACATGCATTGCACAATTACAGAGTGTCCAGAGTGTAACATGTGCATTGCACTGTTACAGAGTAGCCAGAGTGTAACATGTGCATTGCACAATTAGAGTAGCCAGAGTGGAACACGTGCATTGCACAATTACAGAGTAGCCAGTGTGTAACACATGCATTGCACAATTAGAGAGGACCCAGAGTATAACACGTGCATTGCACAATTACAGAGTACCCAGACTGTAACACGTGCATTGCACAATTACAGAGTAGCCAGTGTGTAACACATGCATTGCACTTTTACAGGGCATCCAGAGTGTAACATGTGCATTGCACTGTTACAGAGTTTCCAGAGTGTAACACGTGCATTGCACAATTACAGAGTAGCCAGAGTGTAACATGTGCATTGCACTGTTACACAGTAGCCAGACTGTAACACGTGCATTGCACAATTACAGAGTATCCAGAGTGTAATACGTGCATTGCACTGTTACAGAGTATCCAGAGTGTAACATGTGCATTGAACTGTTACAGAGTATACAGAGTGTAACACGTGCATTGCACTGTTTCAGAGTAGCCAGAGTGTAACACGTGCATTGCACAATTACAGAGTATCCAGAGTGTAACATGTGCATTGCACTGTTACAGAGTATCCAGAGTGTAACATGTGCATTTCACTGTTACAGAGTATCTAGAGTGCAACACGTGCATTGCACAATTACAGAGTAGCCAGTGTGTAACATGTGCATTGCACAATTAAAGAGTATCCAGAGTGTAACATGTGCATTGCACTGTTACAGAGTAGCCAGAGTGTAACATGTGCATTGCGCAATTACAGAGTATCCAAAGTGTTACACGTGCATTGCAGATTTACAGAGTATCCAGAGTGTAACACGTGCTTCGCACTGTTACAGAGTAGCCAGAGTGTAACATGTGCATTGCACTGTTACAGAGTATACAGAGTGTAACATGTGCATTGCACTGTTACAGAGTAGCCAGAGTGTAACATGTGCATTGCACATTTACAGAGTATCCAGAGTGTAACATGTGCATTGCACTGTTACAGAGTATCCAGAGTGTAACACGTGCATTGCACAATTACAGAGTAGCCAGTGTGTAACACATGCATTGCACAGTTACAGAGTACCCAGAGGGTAACACGTGCATTGCACAATTACAGAGTATCCAGGATGTAACACGTGCATTGCACAATTACAGAGTAGCCAGTGTGTAACACATGCATTGCACAATTACAGAGTATCCAGAGTGTAACACGTGCATTGCACTGTTACAGAGTAGCCAGTGAGTAACACGTGCATTGCACAATTACAGAGTAGCCAGAGTGTAACACGTGCATTGCACAATTACAGAGTATCCAGAGTGTAACACGTGCATTGCACATTTACAGAGTTTCCAGAGTGTAACACGTGCATTGCATCGTTACAGAGTAGCCAGAGTGTAACATGTGCCTTGCACTGTTCTAGAGTAGCCAGAGTGTAACACGTGCATTGCACTGTTACAGAGTATCCAGAGTGTAACACGTGCATTGCACTGTTACAGAGTATCCAGAGTGTAACATGTGCATTGCACTGTTACAGAGTATCCAGTGTGTAACATGTGCATTGCACTGTTACAGAGTAGCCAGAGTGTAACACGTGCATTGCACAATTACAGATTATCCAGTGTGTAACAAGTGCATTGCACTGTTACAGAGTAGCCAGAGTGTAACATGTGCATTGCACTGTTACAAGGTATCCAGAGTGTAACACGTGCATTGCAGTTTTACAGAGTATCCAGAGTGTAACATGTGCATTGCACTGTTACAGAGTATCCAGAGTGTAACATGTGCATTGCACTGTTACAGAGTAGCCAGAGTGTAACACGTGCATTGCACAATTACAGAGTAGCCAGTGTGTAACACATGCATTGCACAATTACAGAGTATCCAGAGTGTAACACGTGCATTGCACAATTACAGAGTATCCAGAGTGTAACACGTGCATTGCACATTTACAGAGTTTCCAGAGTGTAACACGTGCATTGCATCGTTACAGAGTAGCCAGAGTGTAACATGTGCCTTGCACTGTTCTAGAGTAGCCAGAGTGTAACACGTGCATTGCACTGTTACAGAGTATCCAGAGTGTAACACGTGCATTGCACTGTTACAGAGTATCCAGAGTGTAACATGTGCATTGCACTGTTACAGAGTATCCAGTGTGTAACATGTGCATTGCACTGTTACAGTGTAGCCAGAGTGTAACACGTGCATTGCACAATTACAGATTATCCAGTGTGTAACAAGTGCATTGCACTGTTACAGAGTAGCCAGAGTGTAACATGTGCATTGCACTGTTACAAGGTATCCAGAGTGTAACACGTGCATTGCAGTTTGACAGAGTATCCAGAGTGTAACATGTGCATTGCACTGTTACAGAGTAGCCAGTGTGTAACACGTTCATTGCACTGTTACGGAGTAGCCAGTGTGTAACATGTGCATTGCACATTTACAGAGTAGGCACAGTGTAACACGTGCCTTGCACAATTACAGAGTATCCAGAGTGTTACACGTGCATTGCACAATTACAGAGTAGCCAGAGTGTAACACGTGCATTGCACAATTACAGAGTATCCAGAGTGTAACACGTGCATTGCACATTTACAGAGTTTCCAGAGTGTAACACGTGCATTGCATCGTTACAGAGTAGCCAGAGTGTAACATGTGCCTTGCACTGTTCTAGAGTAGCCAGAGTGTTACACGTGCATTGCACTGTTACAGAGTATCCAGAGTGTAACACGTGCATTGCACTGTTACAGAGTATCCAGAGTGTAACATGTGCATTGCACTGTTACAGAGTATCCAGTGTGTAACATGTGCATTGCACTGTTACAGAGTAGCCAGAGTGTAACACGTGCATTGCACAATTACAGATTATCCAGTGTGTAACAAGTGCATTGCACTGTTACAGAGTAGCCAGAGTGTAACATGTGCATTGCACTGTTACAAGGTATCCAGAGTGTAACACGTGCATTGCAGTTTTACAGAGTATCCAGAGTGTAACATGTGCATTGCACTGTTACAGAGTATCCAGAGTGTAACATGTGCATTGCACTGTTACAGAGTAGCCAGAGTGTAACACGTGCATTGCACAATTACAGAGTAGCCAGTGTGTAACACATGCATTGCACAATTACAGAGTATCCAGAGTGTAACACGTGCATTGCACTGTTACAGAGTAGCCAGTGAGTAACACGTGCATTGCACAATTACAGAGTAGCCAGAGTGTAACACGTGCATTGCACAATTACAGAGTATCCAGAGTGTAACACGTGCATTGCACATTTACAGAGTTTCCAGAGTGTAACACGTGCATTGCATCGTTACAGAGTAGCCAGAGTGTAACATGTGCCTTGCACTGTTCTAGAGTAGCCAGAGTGTAACACGTGCATTGCACTGTTACAGAGTATCCAGAGTGTAACACGTGCATTGCACTGTTACAGAGTATCCAGAGTGTAACATGTGCATTGCACTGTTACAGAGTATCCAGTGTGTAACATGTGCATTGCACTGTTACAGAGTAGCCAGAGTGTAACACGTGCATTGCACAATTACAGATTATCCAGTGTGTAACAAGTGCATTGCACTGTTACAGAGTAGCCAGAGTGTAACATGTGCATTGCACTGTTACAAGGTATCCAGAGTGTAACACGTGCATTGCAGTTTTACAGAGTATCCAGAGTGTAACATGTGCATTGCACTGTTACAGAGTAGCCAGTGTGTAACACGTTCATTGCACTGTTACGGAGTAGCCAGTGTGTAACATGTGCATTGCACATTTACAGAGTAGGCACAGTGTAACACGTGCATTGCACAATTACAGAGTATCCAGAGTGTTACACGTGCATTGCACACTTACAGAGTATCCAGAGTGTAACACATGCATTGCACTGTTACAGAGTAGCCAGCGTGTAACACGTGCATTGCACTGTTACAGAGTAGCCAGTGTGTAACACGTTCATTGCACTGTTACAGAGTAGCCAGCGTGTAATACGTGCATTGCACTGTTACAGAGTAGAGAGTCTGCAACACGTGCATTGCACTGTTACAGAGTACCCAGAGTGCAACATATTCATTGCACAATTACAGTGTACCCAGCGTGTAACATGTGCATTGCACTGTTACAGAGTAGCCAGTGTGTAACACGTGCATTGCACCATTGCTCTTGGGTGATCCCTTTAATTGTCTTAATGAAATATTCAACAATTATTTGTTGAAGTAGTTCATGAGAAACTCACAAAGTCGTTATTGGCAGATTAATATCTCAACTGCATCATGATTGGCAATTTCCTCTCATTCTTCTGCATTGTATGTTCTGTGTTCTATGTTCTACTTTCCATACCAACATTTTTTTGCATTCTCACAATTCACAGGGTCCCAAACTATATGATCTACAAAGGAAATATTGACAAGGTTATTACAATTAAAAACAGATGCGTCTCTCATTGGCCAAATGTTTGTTGTGACTCAGCGGGTACTGCTTACACCTCTGTGCTAGAACATTGAGAGATCAAGTTCTACTCCAGAGAGTTGAGCCTCTAATCTAGTTGGACGCCCCGGTGCTACTACTGAGGGAGTGCTGCACTGTTGGATACGCTGTCTTTCCGATTAAATGTTAAATCGTGGTCTGTAAACAAATTCCATGGAACTATTGTATTATGATGCTACATAATAATAATGATCTTTATTATTGTCACATTTATACTGCAATAAAGTGGCTGTGAAAAGCCCCTAGTCACCACACTCCGGTGCCTGTTCGGGTACACTGAGGGAGAATTCAGAATGTACAATTCACTAACAAGTACTTCTTTCGGGACTTGTGGGAGGAAACCGGAGCACCCGGAGGAAGCCCACGCAGACACGGGGAGAACGTGCAGACTCCACACAGAGAGTGACCCAAACCTGGGACCACGGCACTGTGAAGCAACAGTGCTAACTGCCGTGCTACCGCGCTGCCCTTCAGCACCATGGTGCATTATTGGTTTGTTTGATGTCTCAATGATGAGATCTTGAAACTTGTATGTTTAAACGTGAACCATTTATTGTTAATCTTTAATTGTGTACAGGTCCCAGTTACTGTCATGAAGGTTCTATTGTCTCCATGCAGGCTGCATTTAGAGAGTTCTCTCCGTGTCTAAAACCATGTGACTCTATACATCAAACGGTCGGCAGTATGTCGCACATTACCCTCGCTCTTCCAATCGCCTCTACATTACAATGGCTTGCAGACACCTAATACAAAGAGCAAGGAGTTCTTCATGGGTGCAGTATTTATCTCTCACACAATATCACTAATAGATAGATAATCTTGTCACGTAATTTCATTGCCGTTCTTTGGGATCTTGCTGTGCAGAGCTACCATGGTTTTCTACATTGCAATTTCCATACAATGCACTTCAAATATACTTTATTGGCAGTCAACTACTTTAGAATGTCCTGAGACGGTCCTGTATGAATGCAAGATCTTTCTGTTGATGCTAAAGGATGGCCGTGTTTTGCGAAGGATCTGATCCATATCCAGATGAATCACAGTGCTATGGAAACAAAGTGAAATATTTGTGACCTGCACATTGACAAACAGATAAAGAGCGTCGATTAGGGTTGCCAACCCTCCAGGGCTGGCCTGCAGTCTCCAGAAATTGAAGAACCGTCTCTGGGACACCACTCGCCGTGTGCAGCCCTGGAGAAACACCATCGGGATATTAAAAAAGAACGATTTTGTTGTTTTCCTTGCGGATTTCTAATGGATGTGTTGGCCGATTAATGTCTGGAGCGACCGGGAAAGTGATGAAACCTCCAGGAATATGTTACATCACAGCGGCGACCCCGGTATCAACATCTATCTCGCTGCTCAAGCCACCGAAGATCTGCTGAAACAGAAGCCATGGGCGGGATTCTCCGGACTCTCAGCCGCCTGTTTCCCAACGGCGGGAGGAGGCGCGGCATTCACTGGCGGCGGGAATCTCTGCTCCCGCCGCTGTCAATGGGAATTCCCACCCCGTGCTGCTGGGAAACCCACGGGCGGGGGAATGGGCTGCCGGCCGGACCACAGGGTTCCACCCCTGGCAAACGACCAGAGAATTCCGGCCCATAGTCTTGGCAATGTCTCCCAGGAAGTCTGATGCATCTCAAAAATCCTTCGGCTGCAACAGTGAGATAGCGGTATGCCTTTACGTAGCGCTCGAAATCCTCAGCAACGGCTAGTTTAATCCCGCTGGTCGCTGTTGGGGGAAGAGGGCATTAAGACACCAAAATGCCTCTGTAATGAGCCCTCCATCGCTGCCATAAATCTGTGCTCGCTTGCAGACAGACCTGAGCAGATTCACATTGGCAGCAAATGCAAATTATACAGAGCACTATAGGCTGCAAAAAAAACAAACCGAGTGGATCGGGGAAGAAGTTTGGTGTCACAATAAATAACTCCTCCTTTCAGACTTGAAGAAAGAGCAGATAGATTTTCAGACACTTTCTAAATGATATGTCCTTGTTGTTTTCTAATCCACAGAGACCTGTAATTTCCATCTAAATGTTGCTGTCAAGTGATGCTTGGGTAGATTAAGGCAGCTCAGTCTGTTAGCTGCTCCTATGAAGTGCAGTGCCCTGTTCAAAATGCGGCAATACACCCAATATTTTCCAATCACCAAACGATACACGGCAATAGGAGGTGAAGAAATGGAAGGGAAGGTCAGGGGTGAAGCAGCAGGAACGTGGAGGCCGGGGCATGGGAGCTGGACTTTGACCATCCGGTCCTTTGAAGCAATCCTTCGAAAAGAGGGACCCGCAGGAAATCTGGACCATCAGATCAGCGATGAGCTTATTGAACAGCTGAACAGACTCAAAGAGCCACATGACCTCCTCCTGCTGCTGTGTTCTTGTGTGAAACATAGGAGGAGGCCATTCAGCCCCTTGAGCCTGTCCTGCTATCGAATTAGATCATGACTGATCTACATTTTAACTCCCTCCTAACCACCTTGGTTCCACAACCCATAATAACCTTGCCTGCCAAAAATCTATCAATCAGAGTTGTGAAATTTATAATTATATTCCAGGTTTCCACTACCCCCTTTGTGAAGCAGCAATGTTGCCGGGTGCTGTGATATTGTGCTCAGCAGAACAAGGGTTAACATGGGACTGGGGAATAGTGCCGCCCGGAGTATGATGTATAGAGTCACATGGTAAGAGGCACTGGGAGAACACTCTACAAGAAGCCTACTTCAGAAGAAAAATTGCAAGACCCCTGAGTGAACTGCTAGCAAGCCTCTTAGATCACAAGACAGGTGAGCAACACCCCAGAAAACTGCAAGAACCTGAGTGACATAGTTCCCAAGATGATGAGCAAAAATACAAAGAGGGAGCCGTACTTCCACTTTAGAATAGGTGACAGTCCCAAAGGCACATAATCCAGAGAGCAGCTAAAAGAGAGCCACAGGTAAAAACAGACGGCAGTTTAAACAAAAAAACAGCCTGCAAAAGATTGGCCGGCAGAGTCAACAGTTCAAAATAAATGGAACCTCCAGAGACCAAGAAACCTGCAAAGGTTAAGAAAAAAGGATAGAATCGCATAAAAGTAATGTACTGCAGTTTTAAGCAGCTACAATCACGGGGATCCCATTAAAGCACGGAAACATCAGAAACATTCAACAGAATAGAATCCCTGTGCAGAAGGAGGCCATTCGGCCCGTCGCGTCTGCACCGACCCTCCGAAAGAGCACCCTTGAGTAGGTTGAGTAGACAGGGACTGCACTCGTTGGAATTTAGAAGGATGCGGGGAGATCTTATAGAAACATATAAAACTATGAAGGGAATAGATAGGATAGATGCGGGCAGGTTGTTTCCACTGGCAGGTGAAAGCAGAACTAGGGGGCATAGTCTCAAAGTAAGGGGAAGTAGATTTAGGACTGAGTTTAGGAGGAACTTCTTCTCCCAAAGGGTTGTGAATCTCTGGAATTCCTTGCCCAGTGAAGCAGTAGAGGCTCCTTCATTAAATGTTTTTAAGATAAAGATAGATAGTTTTTTGAAGAATAAAGGGATTAAGGGTTATGGTGTTCGGGCCGGAAAGTGGAGCTGAGTCCACAAAAGATCAACCATGATCTCATTGAATGGTGGAGCAGGCTCGAGGGGCCAGATGGCCGACTCCTGCTCCTAGTTCTTATGTTCTACCTAGGCTCACCCCCGCCCCCACCCTATCCCTGCAACCCCACTTAACCTGCACACTCTTGGACTCAAAGAGGCAATTTTGCATGGCAGTTACACCCCAGCTGCACATCTCCAGGGGGAATCTGGAGCACCCGGAGGAAGCCCAGGAGAGAGTGTGCAGACTCCACACAGACAGTCATCCAATCGAACTCAGGTCCCTGGTGCTGTGAGGTGGCAGTGCCAACCACCGTGCCACCGTGCTGCCCAGGCTGCCAATGAACAAAATAAAGAAAACCCACACAGTTTAAAGGCAGCAATCATTGCACCGGATTGTGATAAACAAAAAGAACGTTTCAAAAGTTTGGCAGACTTCCCAAAAAAGAAGGCCAACGATGACTAGGGAGCCTGCCAAAACCCGAGAAGTGTCAGTAAAGCACCGAGCCAGAACTGAAAATCTGCAGAGACAGTCCGAAGTGGAAACGGAATGGTTAATGCACTGACCACTCTTATAGCGGCAACACATTGAAAGCGGTGAGAGCAAGCCAAAAAGCAGCGGCCATGGGCGGAAAACCTTTAAATACTGACCTATATGTGATAAGGAAATGGCTACATCAGATATAAGAGTGATTTACCACCCTCCCAATAAAGGCAACAAGAGAGGGCAAATCTCGCAGAGGCAACAAGTGTGAAGTATGTAGGAATTTTTATATATTGTATATTATATCTGTTACAGTAATGTTTTTAAAAGCCTGAGTTCAGGTATAAAAATATATCTGTTACAGTAATATTGTTATTTTTTTCTGTTTTAGAAAATATTTTATTGAAGCATTTGTAATTTTCACAATTTAACATATTGACATTTCTAAAACAACCGCGCGGGTCGACGCACAAAATACCCCCTAAAATAACAACACACAATAAACCACGTCCCCCACTTCTCCCGCCCTGTCCCCAATTACCCGTATATTAAATTCTCTGTCCTTATTTAACATTACCATACCTCCTATTTTCCTCCCCCCCTCTTTTTCCCTCCCCCCCACTTACCGCTGATGTTCAGTTCCTGTGAAAGAAATCGATGAACGGCCGCCAACTCCGGGCGAATCCCTGGACTGATCCTCTCCGAGCGAACTTAATTTTCTCCAGACTGAGAAACTCTACCATATTGCTGACCCACACTCCTGATTTCGGGGGCTCCGAGTCCCTCCATCTCAGCAAGATCCGTCTCTGGGCCACCAGGGAGAAGGCCAGGATATCGGCCTCCCTCCCCCTTTGCCCCGGATCCACCGACACCCCAAATATTGCTAATTCTGGACTCGGAGTTACCCTACCTTCCAGGACTTCCGACAGAACATCCGCAAATCCCTGCCAGAATCCCCTCAGTTTGGGACATGCCCAAAACATATGGACATGGTTCGCCGGGCCACCCCCACACCGTCCACATCTGTCCTCCACCTCCTCGAAGAACCTACTCATCCGGGCTACAGTCATGTGGGCCTTGTGGACTACCTTGAACTGAATCAAGCTGAGTCTAGCACATGACGAGGATGCTTTTCCAGGCTTTTTCCCACAGTTCAGTTTCCAGCTCTCTCCTAGCTCCTCTTCCCAGTTCCTCTTCACCTCTCTGATAGGGGCCCCTTCCCACTCTAACAATTCCCTGTATATCTACGAAACCTTCCCACTCCAATCCCTGTTTTTGACAGAACTTTATCCTGTAGTCCCCTCAGGGGGAGGCGAGGAACGCTTGGGACCTGCCTCCGTACAAAGTCCCGCACTTGAAGGTACCGAAACCCGTTCCCACCCGGCAAGTCAAACTCCTCCTCTAATGTCTCCAAGGTCGGGAAGCCCTCCTGGAAGAATAGATCCCCAAACCTCTCAACCCCTGCCCGCTGCCATACCTTAAAGCCCCCATTCAGCCCCCCCGGGACAAACTGGTGATTGTCATAGATCGGTGACCACACTGACGCCCCCTCCAGTCTCATATGCTGCCTCCATTGCCCCCACACCCTCAGGGCTGCCACCACCACAGGACTTGTGGAGTACCGAGCCGGCGAGAACGGCAGGGGCGCCGTCAGTAAAGCCTCCAGACTTGTACCTTTGCAGGATGCTGCCTCCATCCGCTCCCAGACCGACCCCTGCCCCACTACCCACTTGCTGACCATCGATATGTTGGCAGCCCAGTAATAGTTAATAAAGCTGGGGAGAGCCAATCCCCCTTCCTCGCTCCCCCACCCTATCTCTGTAACCCCACACCCTAACCTGCACATCCTTGGAGAGTAAAGGACAATTTGGCACGGCCAATCCACCTACCCTGCACATCTTTGGACTGTGGGAGGAAACCGGAGCACCCGGAGGAAACCCACGCAGACACGGGGAGAACGTGCAGACTCCGCACAGACAGTGACCCGAGGCCGGAATCGGACCTTGGACCCTGGCGCTGTGAGGCAGCAGTGCTAACCACTGTGCCACCGTGCCGTCCCTTTGCACTTACAAATCATTTTGAATGTTGAGCATTTGCTGTGCTGATAATACCGCCATAAATATTTTGTTTTAGCCTAACTGTTTTTGAATTACTAGACATGTAATTAAAACCTGTAGCTCACTCCCAACTGGTACCAAACACTACATATTGTCCCCGGTATCAGCTCTTGAACATGTGTAGCGCACAGCAGCGAGGGGAAGAGATCCCTGCCTTTTGGACAGACGATTATCATAGTTGGTGAACACCACATGTGGCAGCAGCAGCTCTGTCTGCTTTGCTGTATCGATCGGGTGCTGATCAGGCAGCGATGGCCCATTAGCTGTGGAGCAGACATTCCATTTTGACAGGAAAAGAAAATTTGAGTCCACTCTGGGAATGAACGGAGTATACATCCCACCCCGGAACAAATGGGACAAACCCACTGTGTCCGAAAAAGCAGATGGGTTTGTTAATAAAGAGATATCCAACTCGAAGGAGCATAAACATGATTCAAATCGAGAGAACTGCAGACTAGAAACACAGACTGCTACTCCTGTGACAAACCAGGACGGAGAATATCTCTCAAAACTCAAGACCATCTGAATTTTTAAAGGCAGAGAGCTGAGGTAGATGAAATGAAATTAAATGAAATGAAAATCTCTTATTTCACAAGTAGGCTTCAATGAAGTTGCTGTGAAAAGCCCCTAGTCGCCACATTCCGGCGCCTGTTCAGGGAGGCTGTTACGGGAATCGAGCCGTGCTGCTGGCCCTCCTCGGTCTGCTTTCAAAGCCAGCTATTTAGCCCTGTGCTAAACAGATGGGAAGAGACACGGTGGTTAGCACTGCTGCCTCACAGCACCAGGGACCCGGGATCGATTCCGGCCTCGGGTCGCTGTCTATGTGGAGTCTTCACGTTCTCCCCGTGTCTGCGTGGGTTTCCTCCGAGTGCTCCGGTTTCATCCCATCGTCCAAAAATGAGCAGGTTCGGTGGATTGACCATGCTGAATTGCCCTTAGTGTCCAAAAGGTTAGGTGGGGTTACGGGGATAGGGTGGGGGAGAGTGCCTCGGTGGGGTGCTCTTTCAGAGGGTCGGTGCAGACTCGATGGGCCGAATGGCCTCCTTCTGCACTGTAGGGATTCTATGAAATAAAGGTTGCATTGTAATCTTCCATTGGAAGGGATAGAAGCTTTCTTTAGTGAAGAAAGGTGAATGTGGTGATGTTGTGACTGTATACCATTGCAATGGAAAGGTATTGGCAGAGCAAGGGTTAAAGTGTGACTGGAGAATAGCACCACTCACCACATATTGGGCAGGATTCTCCACGACCCGGTGGAGCGGTCCCAGCGCCGAGGAGCGGCGTCAACCACTCCTTCAGGGGCTTGGCGCTGTGCCAGCCAGCGCGGAAGGGCCTCCGCCGCCCGGCGCGAGTTGGTGCCTGTGCGGGAGCGCCAGCGTGTGCTGGTGTCACCCCAGCGCATGCGCAGAGGGGTTCTTCTCCGTTCCGGCCATGGCGGAGATAGACAGCAGCCGGCGCGGAGGGAAAGAGTGTCCCCACGGCACAGGCCCGCCCGCGGATCGGTGGGCCCCGCTCGCAGGCCAGGCCACCGTGGGGGCACCCCCCCGGGGCCAGATCCCCCCGCGCCCCCCCCCCCCCCGGGGCCAGATCCCCCCGCGCCCCCCCCCCCCCCGGGGCCAGATCCCCCCGCGCCCCCCCCCCCCCCGGGGCCAGATCCCCCCCCCCGAGGACTCTGCAGGCCGCCCATGGAGCCAGGTCCCGCCGGTAAGGACCTGTTGTGATTTACGCCGGCGGGACCGGCCGAAAACGGGAGGCCACTCGGCCCATCGCGGGCTGGAGAATCGCCGGGGGGGATGGGGGGGGGTGGGGGTGGGGGGGCTGCTGCCAACGGCCCCCGACCCCAGCGCGCCGCGTTTCCCACCCCCGCCAAAACCCCGGTGCCGGAGAATTCGGCAGCCAGCGGGGACGGGGTTCACGCCGCCCCCCCCCCTGCGATTCTCCGACCCGGCTGAGGGTCGGAGAATCCCGCCCATAGAGTCACATGGTAATAGATCTGAGAAAAAACACTAAGGAGAACATTCTAGGACAAAGGTTCGGCACAACATCGTGGGCCGAAGGGCCTGTTCTGTGCTGTATTTTCTATGTTCTATATTCTGGAAGCAGAACTGTGCATGTCATTAACTGGGGATCTGTAAATAGTTGAAAGCTACCCGCTCATGGTTAGACATACAAGTGCCAAGGCATCGTCATTGAGACACATAAAGAGCTCATATTTTAACACTAGGTGCATTGAAGCGTGTCTTTTTGAGTAACCCAACTCTTCCAAGTGTAATCAGTCCAAACACAATGATTACAGTTTTAGTCTAAAGCTCCCTTCCTTCCCTCGGACCGATGTGTCAGCCTATAAGTTAACACAGAAACCAGGAACCTATCTCTGTCTGACTCCCCACTTCGAAGATAAATGCAGGAAATCGGCGAGATTATCCGGAGGAAATGAAGAGGAGAGATGATGATCATTGAAGAGCTTTTCTAACCATCCAATTGAACAGACGTTGGGTGTTAATGCCTATGTGTGGGAAATGGAATAAAATTTCAATTGTTTCTCTGTGTTACACTATTACTGAGACTCTGATTAAATTCGGCATGGAGAATTCAACAAGAGACTGACAGTCAGCTACTTTTGAGAAGCTCTTGACCTGCATAATACATCTTTGTTTAATAAAAGGAATTGTGTAAATATCAATGGGACTACATACTGCGAGTCAATGATGAGGCTATTTACTGCAAAAGCTCAGCTCGAACCTATCGTTTCCACTGCCTTGCCAGAAGAGGTGTATGAGACATACATCAGCACCAATTCACGCAGCATTCAGAGCTGTAAGAAACAAGGGGCGAAATTCTCCGTTATCGGCGGAAACTCCGCCGATCGGCGCAAAAAACGGCGCAAATCCCACTTGCGTCACGTCATAAAAATGGGCCGATAGTCTGCGGCCCGAAATGGGCTAGCAGCGACGTAACGGGATCCGCGCTTGCGCAGTGGTTCACGCCGTGCAGCGTCATACGCGCTGCACGGCGTGACGGCTCATAAGGCCGCGCAGCTCCCCCCCACCCGACCGGAACAGCCGACCGCAACACCCGACTTGATGGCTGGCCGTCGCTCAGCCCCGAGGTTCGAGTCACGCGATGTGGAGGCGCTCCTGGATGCGGTGGAGCAGAGGAGGGACGCCCTGTATCCCGGGCACGGCCGCAGAGTTGCCCCACGCCACAGCCGGCGTCTGTGGAGGGAGGTGGCAGAGGCCGTCACCGCTGTGGCCCTAACACCACGGACAGGCACCCAGTGCCACAAGAAGGTGAACGACCTCGTCAGAGCAGGCAGGGTGAGCGTCCCCCATATCCCCCATATCCCCTCTCCCCCAAATCCCCCCCTCCCCCATATCCCCCCTCCCCCATATCCCCTCCTCCCCCATATCCCCCATATCCCCCCTCCCCCATATCCCCCCCTCCCCATATCCCCCCTCCCCCATATCCCCCCCTCCCCCATATCCCCCCTCCCCCATATCCTCCCCTCCCCCATATCGCCCATATCCCCCCTCCCCCATATCCCCCATATTCCCCCCTCCCCCATATCCCCCCTCCCCCATATCCCCCATATCCCCACTCCCCCATATTCCCCATATCCCCCCCTCCCCCATATCCCCCCTCCCACATATCCCCCCTCCCCCATATCCCCCCTCCCCATATCCCCCCTCCCCCATATCCCCCATATCCCGACTCCCCCATATCCCCCCCTCCCCCATATCCCCCATATCCCCCCTCCCCCATATCCCCCATATCCCCCCTCCACCATATCCCCCATATTCCCCCCTCCCCCATATCCCCCATATCCCCCTCCCCCATATCCCCCATATCCCCCCTCCCCCATATCCCCCCATCCCCCATATCCCCAAGTGAATCCAGCCCTAACCTTAACCTCTGCAATGCACGCGCAACCGATGGCGCGCATTCATATACCTGCCTAACACTGTTGCCTTTTACCCCTGCCACCACCGCCCCCCCCCCCCCCCCCAGGAGAAGCGCGCACACAACAGGGAGCATGTGAGGACTGGAGGAGGGCCCGCTGATGAGAGGCCACTGACCGTACACGAGGAAAGGGCCCTGGAACTGGCTGGCGGACCTGAGGACCGGGAGGTTGCTGATGCAGAGGTCGGGGCCCCACGAGCAAGTGAGCCACCAACAGCCCGTCCCCATATCCCCCCTCCCCTATATCCCCCTCCCCCGTATCACCTGATCACTGCCTGATGTCTAACCATGCATGCTTCATTGTGTATCGCAGGACCAAACGTCCAGGCACCCATCCCCGCAGATGCAGACCGCCCGCAGGATGCCCCTCGGAGACCACGGGAGACGGAGAGACCCGCACCCTCCAGCATGCGACGCCCGCAGGATGCCCCTCGGAGACCATGGGAGACGGAGAGACCCGAACCCTCCAGCATGCGACGCCCGCAGGATGCCCCTCGGAGACCACGGGAGACGGAGAGACCCGAACCCTCCAGCATGCGACGCCCGCAGGATGCCCCTCGGAGACCACGGGAGACGGAGAGACCTGGAGCAACAGGGAGACGACACCCCCGTCACGTGCGGGAGCGACCACCCAGCGATGAGGGGGGCAGCCACAGGCCCCCGTCACATCCGAGCCAGGACACCACTACCCAGGACACCACTATCCAGGACACCCCTACCCGGGACACCACTACCCAGGACACCCCTACCCTGGACACCACTACCCGGGACAGCACTACCCGGGACAGCACTACCCGGGACAGCACTACCCAGGACACCCCTACCCGGGAAGATGAAATACCGGACAGTGACTCCGAGTGGATGGGTGGAGACGAACCCCCACCCCAAAGTGCCATGGACTCAGAGTGGGACGAAGAGCACGACACAACGCCACTGCTGTCACCAACACCCTCCACCATCGCAGAAACACTCACCACGGTTGGGCACTTTAGTGATGAGGCGTCTGGTACACTCACTGGTGCGCACAACACAGCCGTCCCGGTACAGCAGGTGGAGGTAGGAGCAGCAGAGGGAACGGGCAGTCGGAGGGCAGCCCAGGCCAAGCGAACATCTGCCGCCCAGATGGATCCCGGGTTCCTGCAGTTACCACACCCACACATAGATCCGATGCAACCACCGACACGGAGACGAGCGAATAGGGTGACGGGCGGCTTGCGGCGGCTGCGGTCGCAGGTGGAGGAGTCCACCCGCGTCCAGGAGCTGGGAGTGGTCCCGGTCATGCGTGCCACCCAGGCTGACACCGCACGGGTGGCATCCGCGGTGGAGGCAATGGGTGCGACGGTGTCAGACATGGGGAACGGTTTGCGAGGCCTGGGGCCTTCCGTGCAGGCGGCGTCTGTGGCCCAGGAAATGGCTGCCCTCTCACAGGAGGCCATGAGCCAGTGCCAGCGCCAGATGGCAGAGGCGCTCAACGCCATAGCCCAGTCTCAGCAGGCCATGGCCCAGTCTCAGCAGGCCATAGCCCAGTCTCTGCAGGCCATGGCCCAGTCTCTGCAGGCCATGGCCCAGTCTCAGCAGGCCATCGCTGAGGGCATCGGCGCCAGTGGCCATGTGCGAGCTGGCGTCGCACTGTCGCAGACAGGGTTCGACAACCCCCTGGGCTCCATGGCTGCAAACCTGCAGACCCCTGTCGATACCAGCACGGGCCTCCAGGACTGGCAGCGCCAGATGTCGGGGGCGCGTCGGATGGCCAGTCCGTTCGCATCCCCCACCCATGTAGAGGCCTGGGGGCCATCGGGCACCCCGAGGGAGGAGGAGGTGGTGTGGTCCGTCCCGGCTCCCTCTGTAGGGGAGGTCCCGGTACACCGCGACACCTCGGACTCCCCCCCTTCCGTCCCAGGTGCATTGGGTGGGCAACGGGCAGGACAGGCTGGCAGCTCGCCATCCCAGTCGCCCGGGCCGCAGCCTGGCCCATCTAGGCCAGGACGCCCCAGGAAACGGCCGCCAAAGGGATCCAGTGTCAGAGGGCAGGAATCACAGGAGTCCACCTCCAGTTCTGCTGTACCGTCTGGGGAACCACGTAGACGTAGTCAAAGGGCCCGTAAGGCCAAACAATTAGACACTGAGTAAGTTGGCACGGGTGCAGGGCACAGATGAGTTTTAGGCGCTAGGGCACGTGCATGAACTCCTTTGGTTATTAAAGTCAATGTTACACCTACCGAAGCTGCCTTTGTGCTCTGTCCAAAGTGTGCGGGGGTGTCATGTACGTTGAGCGCAAGTGTGTGTGTGAGGGGTGGTTTTACCTCAGCCCCAGGTGAGTCTGCCCCCTTCCCCCTGGGCCGCCATCAACATCCCCCGGGCAGAGGACGGGACCGTGCGCTGCAGTGTCACAGCCGCATGCAGGGATGGTCCGGGTGGATGGTGGTACTGTGGCCATGGGTCAGACATAGTCCAACGATGTAGAGCCAGGAGCTCATCGGAGGCGGGTTGTCATCATTCTCCATGGCCTGCGATAGACACGCGTCCACCCGCAACTGGGTGAGCCCGGCCCGTTGTGCCACCGGTGGATCGGCAATTGGGAGTGGGGGGGCGGTGTGCATGCGGGTGGGGTGTGTGGGGTTGGGGAGGGGGGTGAGGGTGCTGGGTGGGTGGATGGGTGGGGGGTGTGGGTGGTCGGCTGTTGTCATGGTGTGCGGTCTGTGGCCATACTACCCGATTCCCACGCCCATCTAGTCAGTGAAGCGGGCGTCTATCAGTCTGTCCCGTGCCCACTGGGCCAGCCGGTAACGGTGGACAGCCACCCGTCTGTGTCTACCCCGTCTGCCCTGACCATTGCCCCCCTCCCCCTCATCTGGGGAGGACTGGGCCTCTTCCTGCTGCTCCTCCACTCCGCCCTCCTCTGCCTGCGGCACATCGCCCCTCTGCTGGGCTATGTTGTGCAGGACGCAGCACACCACAATGATACGGCCGACCCTATCTGACCGATACTGGAGGGCGCCCCCAGAGAGGTCCATGCACCTGAAACGCATCTTCAGCACGCCAAAGCACCTCTCGATCACTCCCCTTGTCGCTACATGGGCATCATTGTAGCGGTTCTCCGCCTCATTGCGTGGCCTCCGTATAGGCGTCATCAGCCACGATCGCAATGGGTAGCCCCTGTCGCCCAGCAACCAGCCCCTCAGCCGGGGATGGCGTCCCTCATACATGCCGGGGATGGATGACCGCGACAACACGAATGAGTCGTGTACACTGCCTGGGTGACGGGCGCAGACGTGCAGGATCATCATGCGGTGGTCGCAGACCACCTGTACGTTCATCGAATAGGTCCCCTTCCTATTAGTGAACACGGCCCTGTTATCTGCAGGTGGCCGCACGGCGACGTGCATCCCATCGATCGCGCCCTGGACCATGGGGAACCCGGCAACGGCAGAGAAGCCCACGGCCCGGGCATCTTGGCTGGCCCGGTCCACGGGGAAGCGGATGTAGCGGTGCGCCATGGCATAAAGGGCATCTGTCACTGCCCGGATGCACCGATGCACCGATGTCTGCGATATGCCGGACAGGTCCCCACTCGGTGCCTGGAATGACCCCGTTGCATAAAAGTTCAGGGCCACCGTAACCTTGATGGACACGGGGAGAGGGTGTCCCCCGCCAGTGCCACGCGGTGACAGGTGTGCCAGCAGGTGGCAGATGTGTGCCACGGTTTCCCGGCTCATCCGGAGTCTCCTCCTGCATTCCCGGTCCGTGAGGTCCTGGTATGACTGCCGGGGCCGGTACACACGGGGCGCCCTCGGGTGCCTCCGTTGCCGTGGGGCCGCGACGTCCTCCTCCCCCTCCTCGTCCTGTCGGTCAGGTGTCCCTCCAGCCTGGGCGGCTGCCGCCTGCCCCTCTGCGGCAGCCTGCGCCACCTCTCTGGCACGCTCCTCCTCCTCCTCCTCCTCCTCCTCCTCATCCAGGGCAACATAGACATGAGCGGTTGCCACCACGGCGGCCAACATCGCTGGATGGTCTGAAAACATGACGGCCTGGTGGGGGGGAGGGGAACGACGACATGTCATCATTGCCCATATCCCCTCCTCCCCCCAGCCAGGTGGCATGGACCGCATGGGTCCAACAGTTGGAGGCTGGCACCTGGCCAGGTGGACCAACTCATTTGCCCTCCCATCACCCACCCCGGCACGGACCCCCCCCAACCTCCACCCCGGCACGGCCCCCCTCCCCAACCTCCACCCCGGCACGGACCCCCTCCCCAACCCCCAACCTCCACCCCAGCACGGACCCCCCCCCAACCTCCACCCCAGCACGGGCCCCCCCCCCAACCTCCACCCCGGCACGGACCCCCTCCCCAACCCCCAACCTCCACCCCGGCACGGACCCCCTCCCCAACCCCCAACCTCCACCTCAGCACGGACCGCCCCCCCAACCTCCACCCCGGCACGGACCCCCTCCACAACCCCCAACCTCCACCCCGGCACGGACCCCCCCCCCAACCTCCACCCCAGCACGGACCCCCCCCAACCTCCACCCCGGCACGGACCCCCTCCCCAACCTCCACCCCGGCACGGACCCCCTCCCCAACCCCCAACCTCCACCCCGGCACGGACCCCCCCCAACCTCCACCCCAGCACGGACCCCCCCCCCCCCAACCTCCACTCCGGCACGGACCCCCTCCACAACCCCCAACCTCCACCCCGGCACGGACCCCCTCCCCAACCCCCAACCTCCACCCCAGCACGGACCCCCCCCAACCTCCACCCCAGCACGGACCCCCCCCCAACCTCCACCCCGGCACGGACCCCCTCCCCAACCTCCACCCCGGCACGGACCCCCTCCCCAACCCCCAACCTCCACCCCGGCACGGACCCCCCCCCCCCAACCTCCACCCCAGCACGGACCCCCCCAACCTCCACCCCGGCACGGACCCCCTCCCCAACCTCCACCCCGGCACGGACCCCCTCCCCAACCCCCAACCTCCACCCCAGCACGGACCCCCCCAACCTCCACCCCGGCACGGACCCCCTCCCCAACCTCCACCCCGGCACGGACCCCCTCCCCAACCCCCAACCTCCACCCCAGCACGGACCCCCCCCCCAACCTCCACCCCGGCACGGACCCCCTCCCCAACCTCCACCCCGGCACGGACCCCCTCCACAACCCCCAACCTCCACCCCGGCACGGACCCCCTCCCGGCACTCCCCCGGAGCCCAGCCTACTCTAACGACCCCCCCCCCCCCCCCCCGCCGCACACACACACAAGCCGAGACACACCTCTCCTCAGGCAATCAGTCTGCGGCCACGCCATTTCCTGCGCAGAGCCAACCCCCCAGGCCGTCACTCACCTCCTCGCTGGTCGGCGTGAGCCTGGAGCACCGGGTCACGCCGATGAAAAGGAGGTTTGATTCACGTCGACGTGAACGGTCATCACGTCGACGGGACTTCGGCCCATCCGGAAGGGAGAATATCGGCAGGCCGAAAATTGGCTGCCTTGCGCAGACCCGTGACATTCTCCGCGGCAGCGGCGCCATTAACGCCCCGCCGACTTTTATCCCTTCGGAGACTTCGGCGGGGGCGGGGGCGGGATTCACGGCGGCCAACGGCCATTCTCCGACCCGGCGGGGGGTCGGAGAATGACGCCCAAGTTTCTTTCTTATGTTAAAATGGTGAATGTTCTCGAGCTAACAGTGCTTTGAGAGCACCTTCGCCACCCCAATGATGGTTGCTTCAGGGTTGCACCTCACCAGCCCATCCTCAAGAGTAAGTATGGATTGACAAATATATTCCTACCTTTTTATAAGAATACCTAATTCCTTTTTATCCAATGAAGGGACAATTTAGCGGGGCCAATCCATCTTTGGGTTGTGGGGGTGAAACCCACGCAGACACGGGGAGAATGTGCGAACTCCACACGGACAGTGACCCAGGGCCGGGATCGAACCTGGGACCTCGGCGCCATGAGGCAGCAGTGCTAACCATAAATTCAGGCTTCAACAATGAGTCTCACATCGCGAAAATACCAGCTGGGTTTTCTCAACCCCATCTACCAAACAAGAGACGCCAAGGAAAGGACAGCAAGGGAATCTCCCAGCATACATTTATAAAAACTGCACCCAGACAGCTGCCGAATTTATATAGGGAGGGAGCGGTTGCAGGTTCCATTCAGAAGTTACAATATTGTATTAATCACCTTGTGTGCATTGCTCGATGTGAGGTGACATGTCATCATTCTCCAGGACCAGCGTCATGGCTTTGAAAGTTTGCTCAAAACCTGAACTGCTTTCTACGCAACTTTGATGTGTATAATCTCTGGATTGGAATCAAGCAATGGACATGGAGAGCACGATTTCAATACGTTCACAGTTAGCCTTGTCCACCGCAAGGCCACAAACCGGGGCTAACCCAGGGATAGGTTCCCACAAACCAGTAGCTCAGCTGTGGGTGCCTACAGCTCAATATGTACACTCACCGATGATGGGTGGGATTCTCTGTCAGCCAGTCCCAAAATCGCGAAAGGCAATTGGGCGGAGAATCGGTCTTGACCCCGAAATCGTGGCCAGCGCCGAGTTCACGCCAAATCGCCGGAGCTGCGACAAGGGTGCCAGTATGTTCCACTCCGCACGTACAGTGAACGCCGTTTGCATATCATGAGCGGGCCTGGCCCGGTATTCTCCAGAGCCTCCGCGATGCTCCGTCACCACTGGAGCGAATTCCCGGTGCCGAGATTCACTTGAGCTTTTAAAAATCGGGGAACAGGCACCGTGAGTGATGAGCGACAACGAGGAGGGTGGACACTGAGAGGCGCGACCGTGGGCTGCTGGTCCTGACACTGGCCGGGCTGGCTGAGGGGGGTAGGGTGATGGGGGGGTGACCAGGGTTGGACCACCTCTTCCACGGGGCAAGGCAGCCATCTTGCTGTGCACTCCACGCCATGCCCCCACCCCACCACCACCCACATCTTCAGGAACTGTCCCCCAGCGAGAGTCAGCACCTTCAGGAACTGTCCCCCAGTGAGAGTCAGCACCTTCAGGAACTGTGTCCCAGTGAGAGTCAGCACCTTCAGGAACTGTCACTCAGTGAGAGTCAGCACCTTCAGGAACTGTCACTCAGTGAGAGTCAGCACCTTCAGGAACTGTCCCCCAGGGAGAGTCAGCACCTTCAGGAACTGTGTCGCAGTGAGAGTCAGCACCTTCAGGAACTGTCCCCCAGGGAGAGTCAGCACCTTCAGGAACTGTCCCACAGTGAGAGTCAGCACCTTCAGGAACTGTGTCCCAGTGAGAGTCAGCACCTTCAAGAACTGTCCCACAGTGAGAGTCAGCACCTTCAGGAACTGTCTCCCAGTGAGAGTCAGCACCTTCAGGAACTGTATCCCAGTGAGAGTCAGCACCTTCAGGAACTGTGTCCCAGTGAGAGTCAGCACCTTCAGGAACTGTGTCCCAGTGAGAGTCAGCACCTTCAGGAACTGTCCCACAGTGAGAGTCAGCACCTTCAGGAACTGTCCTACAGTGAGAGTCAGCACCTTCAGGAACTGTCTCCCAGTGAGAGTCAGCACCTTCAGGAACTGTCGCACAGTGAGAGTCAGCACCTTCAGGAACTGTCCCACAGTGAGAGTCAGCACCTTCAGGAACTGTCCCACAGTGAGAGTCAGCACCTTCAGGAACTGTCTCCCAGTGAGAGTCAGCACCTTCAGGAACTGTATCCCAGTGAGAGTCAGCACCTTCAGGAACTGTGTCCCAGTGAGAGTCAGCACCTTCAGGAACTGTGTCCCAGTGAGAGTCAGCACCTTCAGGAACTGTCCCCCAGGGAGAGTCAGCACCTTCAGGAACTGTGTCGCAGTGAGAGTCAGCACCTTCAGGAACTGTCCCCCAGGGAGAGTCAGCACCTTGAGGAACTGTGTCCCAGTGAGAGTCAGCACCTTCAGGAACTGTCCCACAGTGAGAGTCAGCACCTTCAGGAACTGTCCCACAGTGAGAGTCAGCACCTTCAGGAACTGTCCCACAGTGAGAGTCAGCACCTTCAGGAACTGTCCCACAGTGAGAGTCAGCACCTTCAGGAACTGTCTCCCAGTGAGAGTCAGCACCTTCAGGAACTGTATCCCAGTGAGAGTCAGCACCTTCAGGAACTGTGTCCCAGTGAGAGTCAGCACCTTCAGGAACTGTCCCCCAGTGAGAGTCAGCACCTTCAGGAACTGTCCCCCAGTGAGAGTCAGCACCTTCAGAAACTGTCTCCCATGAGAGTCTGCACCTTCAGGAACTGTCCCCCAGTGAGAGTCAGCACCTTCGGGAACTGTCCCCCAGTGAGAGTCGGCACCTTCTGGAACTGTCCCACAGGGAGTGTCAGCACCTTCAGGAACTGTCCCCCAGTGAGAGTCGGCACCTTCAGGAACTGTATCCCAGTGAGAGTCAGCACCTTCAGGAACTGTGTCCCAGGGAGAGTCAGCACCTTCAGGAACTGTCCCCCAGTGAGAGTCAGCACCTTCGGGAACTGTCCCCCAGTGAGAGTCAGCACCTTCAGGAGCTGTCTCCCAATGAGAGTCAGCACCTTTAGGAACTGTGTCCCAGTGAGAGTCAGCACCTTCAGGATCTGTCTGCCAGTGAGAGTCACCACCTTCCGGAACTGTTCTCCTGTGAGAGTCAGCACCTTCAGGAACTGTGTGCCAATGAGAGTCAGCACCTTCAGGAACTGTCACCCAGTGAGAGTCAGCACCTTCAGGAACTGTCCCCCAGTGAGAGTCAGCACCTTCGGGAACTGTGTCCCAGTGAGAGTCAGCACCTTCAGAAACTGTGTCCCAGTGAGAGTCAGCACCTTCGGGAACTGTCCCCCAGTGAGAGTCAGCACCTTCAGGAACTGTGTCCCAGTGAGAGTCAGCACCTTCAGGAACTGTGTCCCAGTGAGAGTCAGCACCTTCAGGAACTGTCTCCCAGTGAGAGTCAGCACCTTCAGGAACTGTCCCCCAGTAAGAGTCAGCACCTTCAGGAACTGTCCCCAGTGAGAGTCAGCACCTCCAGGAACTGTCCCCCAGTGAGATTCAGCACCTTCAGGAACTGTCCCACAGTGAGAGTCAGCACCTTCAGGAACTGTGTCCCAGTGAGAGTCAGCACCTTCAGGGACTGTTCCCCAGTGAGAGTCAGCACCTTCAGGAACTGTATCCCAGTGAGAGTCAGCACCTTCAGGAACTGTGTCCCAGTGAGAGTCAGCACCTTCAGGAACTGTCCCCCAGGGAGAGTCAGCACCTTCAGGAACTGTGTCCCAGTGAGAGTCAGCACCTTCAGGGGTACAAAAACTGTCAGAGAGAAAGTTGAGAGATTCATTTTTAAAAAAAGGCAAAGTGTATGAAATGTAATAAGAGAGTGAACTGTGTGCAGAATGAATAGCCATCGCACTGACAGTCCTGTCGGAATCTCTTTCAGTTGATTGATTTTAAAGCTTTTGCTGTTGTGGAGAGTCAGTGTTTACATTATTTTGCTTCCCAAGGCCAGTATTTTATCATTGCCATTCTGGCGCTTCGGGAGAAGCTATGGTGTGTTTTGGATTGGAATAATTGTGTCCGATGTGCAGCATACGGAGCCTCTATTCCAGCATGGGTCAGCGAGCTTCTGAAATCTCTCTGTTTTGTGTCTGACAACAGCCATTTCATCGTCCATCAGCTGCTCCTGCCGGAGAATACTTCAGCAGGAAGATATCGCCATCCATCAGTCGCAGACTTATAAATAAAGGCATGGTGCCTTGTTCTTAGTTTCATTCATCAAATTCCACAAATGGTCTGGGCAATGTCATTCCAAAATAGGCCATTTGCACTCAGCTCGCGCTTCATTGTGACTCAGCGCCAAGCTGCCAATCACAACGGGAACAAGAAGGCAGAGAATCCGGATCTTCCCTGACTCCCATTATCATACAGACCAGAAGGAGCATCGAGGAGAGAGGGTTATTGGATCATCGGAGATTCTGCACCAGACATTCATCTCTTAACATAACACTGGCTGACGATGCAGCAGCACCCAGTGCTGGTCTCTATGGGTCAGTGCTGGTCTCTATGGGCCAGTGCTGGTCTCTGTGGGTCAGTTTGGTCTCTATGGGTCAGTGCTCGTCTCTATGGGTCAGTGCTGGTGTCTATGGGTCAGATTGGTCTCTATGGGTCAGTGCAGGTCTCTATGGGTCAGTGCTGGTCTCTATGGGTCAGTGCTGGTCTCTATGGGTCAGTTTGGTCTCTATGGGTCAGTGCTGGTCTCTACGGGTCAGTTTGGTCTCTATGGGTCAGTTTGGATTTATGGGTCAGTGCTGGTCGCTATGGGTCAGTTTGGTCTCTATGGGTCAGTGCTGGTCTCTATGGGTCAGTTTGGTCTCTATGGGTCAGTGCTGGTCTCTATGGGTCCGTTTGGTCTCTATGGGTCAGTGCTGGTCTGTATGGGCCAGCGTGGTCTCTATGGGTCAGTGCTGATCTCCATGGGTCAGTTTGGTCTCTATGGGTCAGTGCTGGTCTCTATGGGTCAGATTGGTCTCTATGGGTCAGTGCAGGTCTCTATGGGTCAGTGCTGGCCTCTATGGGTCAGTTTGGTCTCTATGGGTCAGTGCTGGTCTCTATGGGTCAGTTTGGTCTCTATGGGTCAGCGTGGTCTCTATGGGTCAGTGCTAGTCTCTATAGGTCAGTGCTGGTCCCTATGGGTCAGTGCTGGTCTCTATGGGTCAGTGCTGGTCAATATGGGTCAGTGCTGGTCTCTATGGGTCAGTGCTGGTCTGTATGGGCCAGCGTGGTCTCTATGGGTCAGTGCTGGTCTCTATGGGTCAGTTTGGTCTCTATGGGTCAGTGCTGGCCTCTATGGGTCAGTGCTGGTCTCTATGGGTCAGTTTGGTCTCTATGGGTCAGTGCTGGTCTCTATGGGTCAGTTTGGTCTCTATAGGTCAGTGCTAGTCTCTATGGGTCAGTGCTGGTTTCTATGGGTCAGTGCTGGTCTCTTTGGGTCAGTGCTGGTCTCTATGGGTCAGTTTGGTCTCTATGGGTCAGTGCTGGTCTCTATGGGTCAGTGCTGGTCTCTCTGGGTCAGTGCTGGTCTCTATGGGTCAGATTGGTCTCTATGGGTCAGTGCTGGTCTCTATGGGTCAGTGCTGGTCTCTATGGGTCAGTTTGGTCTCTATGGGTCAGTGCTGGTCTCTATGGGTCAGTTTGGTCTCTATAGGTCAGTGCTGGTCCCTATGGGTCAGTGCTGGTCTCTATGGGTCAGTGCTGGTTTCTATGGGTCAGTGCTGGTTTCTTTGGGTCAGTGCTGGTCTCTATGGGTCAGTTTGGTCTCTATGGGTCAGTGCTGGTCTCTATGGGTCAGTTTGGTCTCTATGGGTCAGTGCTGGTCTCTATGGGTCAGTTTGGTCTCTATAGGTCAGTGCTGGTCTCTCTGGGTCAGTGCTGGTCTCTATAGGTCAGATTGGTCTCTATGGGTCAGTGCTGGTCTCTATGGGTCAGTGCTGGTCTCTATGGGTCAGTTTGGTCTCTATGTGTCCGTTTGGTCTCCATGGGTCAGTGCTGGTCCCTATGGGTCAGTTTGGTCTCCATGGGACAGTGCTGGTCCCTATGGGGCAGTGCTGGTCTCTATGGGACAATGTTGGTCTCTATGGGTCAGTGCTGGTCTCTATGGGTCAGTGCTCATCTCTATGGGTCAGTGCTGGTCTCTATGGGTCAGTTTGGTCTCTATGGGTCAGTGCTGGTCTCTATGGGTCAGTGCTGGTCTCTATGGGTCAGATTGGTCTCTATGGGTCAGTGCAGGTCTCGATGGGTCAGTGCTGGTCCCTATGGGTCAGTTTGGTCTCTATGGGTCAGTGCTGGTCTCTATGGGTCAGTGCTGGTCTCTATGGGTCAGTGCTGGTCTCTATGGGTCAGCTTGGTCTCTATGGGTCACTGCTGGTCTTGATGGGTCAATGCTAGTCTCTATGGGTCAGTACTGGTCTCGATGGATCAGTTTGGTCTCCATGGGTCAGTACTGGTATCTATAGGTCAGTGCTGGTGTCTATGGGTCAGTGCTAGTCTCTATGGGTCAGTGCTGGTCTCTATGGGTCAGTGCTGGTCTCTGAGGGCCAGTGCTGGTGTCTATGGGTCAGTGCTGGTCTCTATGGGTCAGTTTGGTCTCTATAGGTCAGTGCTGGTCTCTCTGGGTCAGTGCTGGTCTCTATAGGTCAGATTGGTCTCTATGGGTCAGTGCTGGTCTCTATGGGTCAGTGCTGGTCTCTATGGGTCAGTTTGGTCTCTATGTGTCCGTTTGGTCTCCATGGGTCAGTGCTGGTCCCTATGGGTCAGTTTGGTCTCCATGGGGCAGTGCTGGTCCCTATGGGGCAGTGCTGGTCTCTATGGGACAATGTTGGTCTCTATGGGTCAGTGCTGGTCTCTATGGGTCAGTGCTCATCTCTATGGGTCAGTGCTGGTCTCTATGGGTCAGTTTGGTCTCTATGGGTCAGTGCTGGTCTCTATGGGTCAGTGCTGGTCTCTATGGGTCAGATTGGTCTCTATGGGTCAGTGCAGGTCTCGATGGGTCAGTGCTGGTCCCTATGGGTCAGTTTGGTCTCTATGGGTCAGTGCTGGTCTCTATGGGTCAGTTTGGTCTCTATGGGTCAGTGCTGGTCTCTATGGGTCAGCTTGGTCTCTATGGGTCAGTGCTGGTCTTGATGGGTCAATGCTAGTCTCTATGGGTCAGTACTGGTCTCGATGGATCAGTTTGGTCTCCATGGGTCAGTACTGGTATCTATAGGTCAGTGCTGGTGTCTATGGGTCAGTGCTAGTCTCTTTGGGTCAGTGCTGGTCTCTATGGGTCAGTGCTGGTCTCTGAGGGCCAGTGCTGGTGTCTATGGGTCAGTTTGGTCTCTATGGGTCAGTGCTGGTCTCTATGGGTCAGTTTGGTCTCTATGGGTCAGTGCTGGTCTCTATGGGTCAGTTTGGTCTCTATGGGTCAGTGCTGGTCTCTATGGGTCAGTTTGGTCTCTATGGGTCAATGCTGGTCTCTATGCGACAGTTCTGGTCTCTATGGGTCAGTTTGGTTTCTATGGGTCAGTTTGGTCTCCATGGGTCAGTGCTGGTCTCTATGGGTCAGTGCTGGTCTCTATGGGTAAGTACTGGTCTCTATGGGTCAGTTTGGTCTCTATGGGTCAGTGCTGGTCTCTATGGGTCAGTTTGGTCTCTATGGGTCAGTTTGGTTTCTATGGGTCAGTTTGGTCTCTAAGGGTCAGTGCTGGTCTCTATGGGCCAGTGCTGGTCTCTATGGGTCAGTTTGGTCTCTATGGGTCAGTGCTGGTGTCTATGGGTCAGCTTGGTCTCTGTGGCTCAGTGCTGGTCTCTATGGGTCAGTGCTGGTCTCTATGGGTCAGTGCTGGTCCCTATGGGTCAGTTTGGTCTCTATGGGTCAGTTTGGTCTCTATGGGTCAGTGCTGGTCTCTATGGGTCAATGCTAGTCTCTATGGGTCAGTTTGGTCTCTATGGGTCAGTGCTGGTCTCTGTGGGTCAGTTTGGTCTCTATGGGTAAGTACTGGTCTCTATGGGTCAGTTTGGTCTCTATGGGTCAGTGCTGGTCTCTATGGGTCAGTTTGGTCTCTATGGGTCAGTTTGGTTTCTATGGGTCAGTTTGGTCTCTAAGGGTCAGTGCTGGTCTCTATGGGCCAGTGCTGGTCTCTATGGGTCAGTTTGGTATCTATGGGTCAGTGCTGGTGTCTATGGGTCAGCTTGGTCTCTGTGGCTCAGTGCTGGTCTCTATGGGTCAGTGCTGGTCTCTATGGGTCAGTGCTGGTCTCTGTGGGTCAGTTTGGTCTCTATGGGTCAGTTTGGTCTCTATGGGCCAGTGCTGGTCCCTATGTGTCAGTTTGGTCTCTATAGGTCAGTGCTGGTCTCTATGGGTCAGTGCTTTTCTCTATGGGTCAGTTTCGTCTCTATGGGTCAGTGCTGGTCTCTATGGGTCAGTGCTGGTCTCTGTGGATCAGTTTGGTCTCTATAGGTCAGTTCTGGTCTCTATGGGTCAGTGCTGGTCTCTATGGGTCAGTTTGGTCTCTATGGGTCAGTGCTGGTCTCTATGGGTCAGTTTGGTCTCTATGGGACAGTTTGGTCTCTTTGGGTCAGTGCTGGTCTCTATGGGTCAGTTTGGTCTCTATGGGTCAGTGCTGGTGTCTATTGGTCAGTGCTGGTGTCTATGGGTCAGTTTGGTCTCTATGGGTCAGTGCTGGTGTCTATGGATCAGTTTGGTCTCTCTGGGTCAGTGCTGGTCTCTATGGGTCAGTTTGGTCTCTATGGGACAGTTTGGTCTCTTTGGGTCAGTGCTGGTCTCTCTGGGTCAGTTTGGTCTCTTGTAACTTCCTTGATCTGCAATGTAACACGGGTGAGAGTTTAGTAGTACATCGATTGTCCCAGGTTCCGATACCTGGGATGGGTCATTTTGTTTTCCAAGATTGAAGTGTAATTTCAGTCTTTGGCAGTCGGGCTGTGGATGGACAGTGGGCTTTTAGCCACAGGAATGACCCAGCAAGTCCCTGATTTTCCTCTCAACTGTACTCATTGCAACAAGATGTTCAGGGAAAGTGACCAGGGGCAAAATTCTCCGACCACCCGCCGGGTCAGAGAATCGCCGGGGGCTGGCGTGAATCCCGCCCCTGCCGGTTGCTGAATTCTCCACCACGGGATATTCGGCGGGGGGGGGAATCGCGCCACGCTCGATTTTCCGGCCCGGATGGGCCGATGTCCCGCCGCTAAAATGCCTGTCCCGCCGGCGTGGATTAAACCACCTCTCTTGCCGGCGGGACAAGGCGGCGCGGGCGGGCTCCGGGGTCTTGGGGGGGGGGGGGGCGCGGGGCGATCTGGCCCCGGGGGGTGCCCCCACGGTGGCCTGGCCCGCGATCGGGGCCCACCGATCTGCGGGCGGGCCTGTGCCGTGGGGGCACTCTTTTCCTTCCGCCTTCGCCACGGTCTCAACCATAGCGGAGGCGGAAGAGACTCCTTCCAATGCGCATGCGCGGGAATGCCGTCAGCGGCCGCTGACGCTCCCGCGCATGCGCTGCCCGGAGATGTCATTTCCGCGCCAGCTGGCGGGGCACCAAAGGCCTTTTCAACCAGCTGGCGGGGCGGAGATTCGTCCGGCGTGGGCCTAGCCCCTTAAGGTTGGGGCTTGGCCCCCAAAGATGCGGAGCATTCCGCACCTTTGGGGCGGCGCGATGCCAGACTGATTTGCGCCGTTTTGGGCGCCAGTCGGCAGACATTGCGCCGATACCGGAGAATTTCACCCCAGGTGTCCCAATCCACGGGCGCCTGTTACCCACCAGGCCAGAAAGTTTATATCTGCCCCTCGGTGGAAAACTAACGTGAGGAATGGTCAGATCGAAAAATTCAGCCCCTCAAACCTGCTCCACCATTCAATGTGATCCTCTAACACCGTATTCCCGCGCTCTCCCCATTCCCTTTGACACCTGCACAGTCTAGAAATCTATTTCCTTATTAAATATATTCAGTGATTTGGCACCCACTGTCTCCTGTGGTCGAGAATTCCACAGCTTCACCAACCTCCGAATGACGAGATTTCTCCTCATCTCAATGCTAAATGGCCCAACCCAACCCTGTATCCTGAGGCTGTGACCCCTTGTTCTAGACTCCCCCCCCGCAGCCAGCAGAAACACCCCTGTATCCCGTCTCCCACCCTGCCAGAATTTTATATGTTGCAGTGAGATCCTCTCTCAACCTTCTAAATTCCAGTGAATAAATAAATTAATAATACATTTTTATTATTGTCACAAGTAGGCTTACATTAACACTGCAATGAAGTTACTGTGGAAATCCCCTCGTCGCCACACTCCGGCGCCTGTTCGGGTACACTGAGGGAGAATTCAGAATGTCCAATTCATCTAACAGCACGTCTTTCGGGACTTGTGGGAGGAAATGGGAGCTCCCGGAGGGAACCCACGCAGACGCGGGGAGAACGTGCAGACTCCGCACAGACAGTGACCCAAGCCGGGAATCGAACCCGGCTCCCTGGCGCTGTGAAGCAGCAGTGCTAACCACTGTTATTCAGGCCCGGTTGACCCAATCTTGCCTCACACGACAGTCCTGCCACCCCACACTGAGGTGATCACACTGGATCCTGTGACGTGCATTCAGCCGCTCTACCCAACTCCACAACCTCTGACAGGTGGAACCTGTTGCTGGGTTAATTTCGCATCAAACCAAATGTTCGGCCAGTTTTTCTAGTTGCATTTCGGTGCCAGCAGCTTCTGTCTCCTAGATCTGTGCCAGGCAGTTTGGAGTCTTTTGCAGTCCTGTGTGAGGATTTACAGTTATGCTGGCCAGCTGTATTGAGTATTGAATTAATTCCAGGGATTAGCACTAAGTAATGGAGGGTGTAAAAATAATCGGGGAAAGGAGCACAATCGCCAATGCAACCTCCCAGTTGAAATGTTAATTTTAAAAAAAAAATTATTACTACTTGGCAGCATGTGTATTAACATGCACACGAGGAACCTGGCACCGTGCAAATTGCAAAATGCCAAACACATCACACTGGAGGGTCTGTATAAATTTGCATCGGTTTTTGTTTTAATTTGCAGCCAAAGGAATGTCTGTCAACAGCGAAAATCAAGGATTTCAGCTTCCAGATTAGCCGTGCTCTCAGGAGAACGCAATGACCCGCTTAAAAGATGCTGCAATGACAAAATATGTAAAGATGTCCCCGGGAGGGCTCCCCAACGCCTGGCCGGGGAGCAGTATCACCCAGCCCGCGTTACGTCCAATCCTTTAGCGGAGCTAAAACTGGGTCTGACAATTTCGGCAAGTCTCCCCGGCCAAGCGAGGGAGGAAGGGAGGGAGGGAGGGGGGTGTAAACCAATGAGCAGCATGGGGTCTATCAGTATCCTGTTAGCTTTGCTGGATGGTCACCCCCTCTGGATATTAGGTGAGGATTAAGGATAAGGGTAAGGATTAGCTATGGTGCCTTCCACAGTCAACCGTCCTGCCCACACCCACTGTCCAATTCACCCAATGGAACGAGTTATGCGGCCAGCAAGAGAGGCAGCAGCCTCAAGGGAAAGTTTGGAAAGAGTTGCTTGTGGGGAAATCTACAGAAGTACCGTTGATGGTGTTCAAAAAGAAAATGGAGAGGGTACTTCTTCCAGTAACTTGATCACCCAAAGGGTTGTGAATCTGTGGAATTCCCTGCCCAGTGAAGCAGTTGAGGCTACCTCCTTGAATGTTTTTCAGGCAAAGATAGATAGATTTTTGAACAGTAAAAGGAATTAAGGGTTACGGTGAGCGGGCGGGTAAGTGGAGCTGAGTCCACAAAAAGATCAGCCATGATCTCATTGAATGGCGGAGCAGCCTCGAGGGGCCAGATGGCCTACTCCTGCTCCTAGTTCTCAGGTTCTTACAGGCCCAATATGTTCCCTCTGGGGTAAGAGGAAGGAGTAACAAGCCCACAAAACCATGGATGAACAGAGACATTCAGGGTATGATGAGAAGGAAAAGAGGCTTTTAGCGAGTAGAAGGGGTGTAAGTCTGCAGAGGCATTAGTGGAGTACAGAAAGTGCAGGATGGAGTTTAAGAAATCAATCAGGAGAGTAAAGAGAGGATGTGAGAAAGCTCTGGTTGGTAAAAGTAGGAAAAATCCCAAGATACTCTATAAGTATATCAATGGGAAGCGGAAAACCAGGGAAAGAGTAGGGCCCATTAGGGGCCAAGGGGAAGTCTGTGGGTGGAGACAGAGGACATCGGTAGGGTGTTAGACGAATGCTTCACATCTGTCTCACCCAAGAAAATGAGGAGGTAGTTATGGAACTCGGGGAGAGAGACGGTGAGGTTATTGCGCAATTTGTCATAGGGAGTGACAAGGAGATGTTGGCAGACTAAAAAGTTGACAAATCTCCAGGTCTGGATGATTTACGTCCCAGGATGCTGTGGGGGCGAGGGAGGAGATTGCTGGAGCTCTAACACAAACATTTTATTCCTCTCCGGCCACGGGAGAGGTGCCGGAGGGACTGGAGAACAGCTAATGTGGTCCCACTATTTAAGAAAGGTTGTAGAGATAAACCAGGGAACTACAGACCAGTGAGCCTCCCGTCAGTGGTGGGGAAACTATTGGAGAAGATTCTGAAGGAGAGAATCTATCTCCACTTGGAGAGACAAGGTTTGATCAAGAATAGCCAGCATAGCTTTGTCAGAGGGAGGTCATGGCTAACACATTTGATTGAGTTTTTTGAGCATGTGACCAGGTGTGTAGATGAGGGTAGTGCAGTTGATGTAGTTTACATGGATTTTAGCAAAGCCTTTGACAAGGTCCCACATGGGAAACTTATAAGGACGGCAAATGCACCTGGGACACAGGGGAACTTGATAAGGTGGATTCACAATTGGCTTAGCTGTAGGAGACAGAGGGCGATGACAGAGGGCTGCTTTCGTGACTGGAAACCAGTGGGGTACCACAGGGATCAGTGCTGGGTCCCCTATTGTTTGTCATTTATATAAACAACATAAATGACTATGTGGGGGGTGGATCAGTAAGTTTGTGGATGACACAAAGATTAACCGGGTGGTTAACAGTGAGGGTGAGTGTCTTGGGTTACAGGAAGATATGGACAGGATGGTCAAATATGACATCTTCTTCGCAGCCTTCAACACGTCATCGATGAAGACGAATATCTTGCCAAGGTCATCCCCACACCCCCACTACTTGCCTTCAAACAACCGCGCAACCTCAAACAAACCATTGTTTGCAGCAAACTACCCAGCCTTCAGAACAGCGACCACGACACCACACAACCCTGCCATGGCAATCTCTTCAAGACGTGTCAGATCATCGACCTGGGTATCACCATTACACGTGCGAACACCACCCACCAGGTACGCGGTACATACTCGTGCGACTCGGCCAACGTTGTCTACCTCATACGCTGCAGGAAAGGATGTCCCGAAGCGTGGTACATTGGCGAGACCATGCAGACGCTGCGACAACGGATGAACGGACATCGCGCAACAATCACCAGGCAGGAATGTTCCCTTCCAGTCGGGGAACACTTCAGCAGTCAAAGGCATTCAGCCTCTGATCTCCGGGTAAGCGTTCTCCAAGGCGGCCTTCAGGTCGCGCGACAACGCAGAATCACCGAGCAGAAGCTTATAGCCAAGTTCCGCACACATGAGTGCGGCCTCAACCGGGACCTGGGATTCATGTCACATTACATTCATCCCCCACCATCTGGCCTGCGAAATCCTACCAACTGTCCTGGCTTGAGACAATTCACACCTCTTTAACAAGGGGTTACCCCATCTCTGGATCTGTAAACACTTAATTTACTGCAAATGCTCGCATTCCAAGCATTGTTTGGCATCTTTGAATCTGTCTATATATATGTTTCTGGAACAGACCTCTTCATTCACCTGAGGAAGAAGCAGCGCTCCGAAAGCTAGTGACATCGAAACAAACCTGTTGGACTTTAACCTGGTGTTGTAAGACTTCGTACTGTGCTCACCCCAGTCCAACGCTGGCATCTCCACATCATAATTCAAAACAACATAGGAATAGGAGTCGGTTTCTCAGCCCATTGAGTCTGTTCCGCCATTTAATATGATCATAGCTGATCATCCACTTCATACTATCCCCATATCCCTTTCTCCCATTGGTACCTAGAAATCTGTCAATCTCTACTTTAAACATATTCCAGAACTGAGCCTGCGTGGCGGTATTGTCCTTGGATTAGTCATTCAGAGACTCAGGGCAATGCTCTGGGGGTGTGGTTCGAATCCCACAGCAACAGATAGAAGTCTGGAATGAAAGTCTAATGATGACCATGAAATCATTGACGTAAAAACCCATCACACCTTGGGGAAGGAATATCTGGGCTACACGTGACTCCAGACCCACAGCTATGTGGCTGAATGTTGAATGTCTTCTGGAATGCCCTCGCAAGCAACTCAGTTCAAGGGCAATTAGGGGTGCAACCAATATCCACTCACCTGTTCATATCGCCTTGAAGCCGCTTTGCATCTTCCTCACAACACACATCCCCACCGAGCTTTCTGTCATCCGCGACCTTAGACATTTGGTCCTCGTGTCGCCCCGCCAGTAACATTCTGCCAACGCACGAAGACCCGTTTATTCTGACTCTCCATTTTCTGCCTGTTACCCAATCCTGAATCCATGCTCATCCTTAATTTTGCTCTCTAGCCTCCTAAGGGGGATTCTATCAAATGCCTTCTGAAAATCCACCAATTCCCCTTCATCAATTCTGGTAGTGACATCCTCAAAAAAACCCAAAAGGTTCATAAAACAAGTTTCCCCATTCATAATTCCGTGTTGACTGTGCCCAATCAGGTATTTTTTATCTAAATGTCCATTTATCACATCATTTATAACAGATTCCAGCATTTTATCTAATGATGCAACTGACCAGAAATGTGTGTGGCTGACTGTCGCTGGCCATCCCAGTGAGGTGTAATCGCTCATAAGGAGCAGGGATTTTACCGGAACATTTATACATCGATGAAAAACTACTCTTAATTGTGCGCAATGAAATGTCAATCAAAATCAGACTCTTACATTTTGAAAGCAGATCACACATATTGTGGACAGAATATGCACAGAGATCATCACAGTCCAAAGATGTGCAGGTCAGGTGGATTGGCCATGCTAAACTGCCCCTTAATGTCCAAAGATTAGGTGGGGTTACGGGGATAGGGTAGGGGAGTGGGCCTGGGTAGTGTACCCTTTTGGAGGGTCGGTGCAGACTCGATGGGTCGATTGGCCTCCTTCTGCGCTGAAGGGATTGTATGATTCATTGTACAATTCATTTGAGAGCGTGCTATACTGTTTCAGGTGTTGTCCTTCCATGAAGATAACTGTCCTGTGAGGCGATCACGTGACTTTACTAAAGGAACACAAGGGGGTGGGGACTGGGAGCAGGGATCGGGCAGGGGAGGGGTGTGCTCCCCACACTCCCGAACAACATTCATCCCTCAGTCTACACATGCGGTAGACAGACAAATTGGAATTGGCCTTCATTTAATTTTCCTTCTTCACTGGGATGCTGCTGTGTCCAACGTGACTGTTCTCAGTCCCCTTATAACCGGGTCACGGCGAAGCATTGATTTGCGTGTGATGTGCTTGCCGACATTTGAGGCTCATGATCAACTATTTAATAAATTAAGAACTCTTTGGCCAACCGGGGGGAGGTGGGGGGGGGGTTGAATTGTTGTGAATTGTCTTCAGAATGCCATTACCTGCCTTTTTGCTTTTTATTTTGAACCGCTTACAACTGAACGAAATGGAAAATTTTGCATTTACATACCGACCTTAATGGGCTGAAGGATGTTCAAAACTGTTTTACACCAATAAAGTACTTTTGAAGTCTAGCCAGTGATGTAATACAGAAAGCTCAGCAATAGCATTCCTATAAAGTCTAGAATATCTAGACTTGGGCAGCACGGTAGCATTGTGGATAGCACAGTCGCTTCACAGCTCCAGGGTCCCAGGTTCGATTCCGGCTTGGGTCACTGTCTGTGCAGAGTCTGCACATCCTCCCCGTGTGTGCGTGGGTTTCCTCCGGGTGCTCCGGTTTCCTCCCACAGTCCAAAGATGTGCTGGTTAGGTGGATTGGCCATGATAAATTGCCCTTAGTGTCCAAAATTGCCCTTAGTGTTGGGTGGGGTTACTGGGTTATGGGGATAGGGTGGAGGTGTTGACCTTGGGTAGGGTGCACTTTCCAAGAGCCGGTGCAGACTCGATGGGCTGAATGGCCTCCTTCTGCACTGTAAATTCTATGATAATCTATCTGATTAATTGGCATCAGAGGGACTCATGTTGGTCAGGATCTGTACTGGTGAATCGCACTGTTAGAGCATTGTTCTCTTTTTTCTGGACCTGAATGTGGTCCCAGACTGTTCTGGTCCTTCTAGCACAGTGGTTAGCACTGTTGCTTCACAGCGCCAGGGTCCCAGGTTCGATTCCCGGCTTGGGTCTCTGTCTGTGCGGAGTCTGCACGTTCTCCCCGTGTGTGCGTGGGTTTCCTCCGGGTGCTCCGGTTTCCTCCCACAGTCCAAAGATGAGCAGGTTAGCTGGGCTGGCGGTGATAAATTGCCCTTAGTGTCCAAAAAGGTTAGTCGGGGCTACTGGGTTACGGGGATAGGGTGGAGGTGTGGGCTTAAGTAAGATGCTCTTTCCCAAGGACCGGTGCAGATTCAATGGGCCAAATGGCCTCCTTCTACACTGTAAATTTTATGGTTATATGTATCACCGGCTGGGGTCACAGCGGGAGTGGCACTGGTCTGAACTGACGGCTCAATGTGCATTAAAAACAGAAAAATAATCAGGTGGCGCCCAAGGCTGTCGGGCACTGGCACCCAATGGCCCCTTGGTTTGCAAGTGACAAAATGCTGGTGTTTTAGTGCTTTTAACAATCAAAACCGGCACAGATTTACACAAAGTAGGCACTGCAGCAGCGATCACATCAGAGTGAAAAACAAAGATCCTTGAAAATGTCACTGCCGAATTTAAAGGTCTGGAAATAGAACAGTTAGTAACATTCTCCTTTTTGGCAATCAGCGATATAATTGCTGAAAATGTAGGTCAGCGTGCCGTAGGATTCCAATTCTCATTAGGCTAAAACCAACTCACTGCAAATTGCACCCAAAGTTGTGCTGATTAACTCCTGCACGGCGCAGCCAACTCTGCTTTGCTGGAGGCTAGTTACCAACCTGTAATCCGCACTCATGTCCCCACTTGCACTCTGTCTCCCCTGAGGGGTCAGACCCTTTCAGCAAGGAGGGTGCACTTACTGTCACAAATATCTTCAAAACACTCCCCTGTGCTTGATTTATAGCGAAGGCAGACATTGTCAAACTGGGCCACGCAGTCCAAGGCAGCCCCAGGTTGCATCTCGGGGATGTAATACTAGCACAGTGGACTAAACAGCTGTCTGTAATGCAGAACAATGCCAGCAGCGCGGGTTCAATTCCCGTACTGGCCTCCCAGAACAGGCGCCGGAATGTGGCGACTAGGGGCTTTTCACAGTAACGTCATTGAAGCCTACTTGTGACAATAAGCGATTATTATTATTAATAACCTTTAGTGTCATAAGTAGGCTTACATTAACATTGCAGTGAAGTTACTGTGAAAAGCCCCTAGTCGCCACACTCCGGCACCTGTTCGGGTACACGGAGGGAGAATTCAGAATGTCCAATTCACCAAACAGCACGTCTTTCGGGACTTGTGGGAGGAAACCGGAGCATCCGGAGGAAACCCACGCAGACACGGGGAGAACGTGCAGACTCCGCACAGACAGTGACCCAAGCCGGGAATCGAACCCGGGACCCTGGCGCTGTGAAGCAACAGTGCTAACCACTGTGTTACCCTGCCGCTCATGCTACATTGAACCAAAGCCGGGTAGACATACTTCACGCGTGCTACACAGGATATTTGGCCAGCTTTATGTGGCCCCCATTCTCCCTCCAGCAGCCCCCGTTAGAAACTGCACACGAGTGCAACAATCCCTGGTCACGGTATCCCGACTGCTCACAGTGCCACAATTACTCTTCCATTATATTAATTAGCCCAAAGGACCACTTCCCAGGTTCGAACCAGAACAATGTTGCAGTAAAAGTGTAAATTTCAAGAAAGGATGGAAACAAAAAGTGAAGGATGGCATAGATCTATAAAACGAAACAGATTAATAGGTCATAAACTTGCTTTGAATATAAATTTATGCCCAAAACAAGCTGGATGTGAGGCAGCCCAGCATGAATGCACACACACCGCACCCTGGGTGGATGAGCTGGGTGTTTTTTTATACGCCTCCTTGTAGGAATATCATAACCCTGTTGTGGTGCTAAATTGATTTTCGACTCAAATCACCGAGAGCACAATATGCATTGCTGTAAAATACAGAGAGTGCTTCGATCGCCCGCCACATGATAACTCAATTGCTGAAGAAGATGTTTGTCATTTTTAACATAAAGTTTAATTCCCTCCTGTCCTCTCCTGGAGGCTCTCGCTCAGGGTGGGGGTTCCAGACGCCGTTGCCACAACCGACTCTCCACGTGGACCGGGACAGAAGATGTCAGTTTGCCACTCGGGCGGATCCGCGTCACCTCTGAGCCCCCGAGCCTCCGAGCCCCCAGTGCCATCACTGAACCACATCACGCAATCCTTCAGCAAGTTAATAACTGGCCATTTTCCTTTCCCTACTTTTTATGAGCAAAGGGGTGATGCTGAGGTGAGCTTGGCCGCAGGAAAATGCTTTTCGCTGGACTTCCGTACATGTGACAATCAATCAATCGATCGATCGATCAGCTAACTGCAGAGTATCGCTTATCCCCTTATTCTGATGTGAGGGGACTCATGGATATCTCCAGCCATTATAACAGTTAGCCGCATCGACCACCTCCATGACCCCCTCCCTCTCGACCCCCTCCCTTCCCCTCCCCCCCCCGACACCCCTCAATTAAGCAGAACCAACATGCTTTAATGAAAGGGAAATTATATTTGACAAACCCATTGGAGTATTTTTAAGGATGTAACTGGCAGTGCGGAGATACAATTATCCAGAAAGGCATTCAGCAGGATCCCACACGAAAGGTTGCTGCGATTGGTAGAGGCTCAAGGGGTCAGAGGTCAGATCATCGGGGTGAGTGGGAAATTTTTGATTGACGGACCCCCCCCCACAGAGCTAGTGTTGAGGCCCCCTAGGTTATTTACTCATTAATTAATATTAATGAGTTAGATGAAGCAACGCAGGGCAATATATCCAAGTTTGATGATAATACAAAGCTAGCTGGGAAGGTAAGCTGTGAGGGGGACACAAGGGTGTGTAAAACGGTACAGCTTAAAGTGAGTGACACGGTGATAGATGGATTGCAACGTGGGCGGCAAAGTAGCACAGTGGTTAGCACTGTTGCTTCACAGTACCAGGGACCCGGGTTCGATTCCCGGCTTGGGTCACTGGCTGTGCAGAGTCTGCACGTTCTCCCCGTGTGTGCGTGGGTTTCCTCCGGGTGCTCCGGTTTCCTCCCACAGTCCAAAGACGTGCAGGTTAGGTGAAGCGGACATTCTGAATTCCCCCTCAGTGTACCCGAACATGCACCGGAATGTGGCGACTAGGGGATTTTCACAGTAACTTCATTGCAGTGTTAATGTAAGCCTACTTGTGACAATAAAGATTATTATTATTAAGTATGATAGGAAAGAAATTGGAAGAACAGAATCACATTTATTTAAGAAGGAGAAACTATTGAGGGATTGCAGAGTCCTTATACAAGTTGACAAGAAGCACAAAGTTAACATGCAGCTGCAGCAAGTGATTAGGAAGGCAGATGGTATCTAGTCCTTTATTACAAGAGGGTTGGAGAGAAGAATGAGGAAACCTTTCTGCAATTGCACAGGTTTTGGATGGGAACACGTCAGGGATACAGTGCACTGTTTCAGTCTCTGCACCTCAGGAAGGGCATACTTGCTTTGGAGGTGGTAGTCTGAAGGACTACTAGATTAATTCTGGGGATGAGAGGGCTTTTCCACCAGGGCAGCATGGTAGCACAAGTGGATAGCACTGTGGCTTCACAGCGCCAGGGTCCCAGGTTCGATTCCCCGCTGGGTCACTGTCTGTGCGGAGTCTGCACGTTCTCCCCGTGTCTGTGTGAGTTTCCTCCGGGTGCTCCGGTTTCCTCCCACAGTCCAAAGATGTGCGGGTTAGGTGGATTGGCCTTGATAAATTGCCCTCAGTGACCAAGAAAAGGTTAGGAGGGGTTATTGGGTTACGGGGATAGGGTGGAAGTTTGGGCTTAAGTGGGTCGGTGCAGACTCGATGGGCCGAATGGCCTCCTTCTGCACTGTATGTTCTATGCTCATCTGACAGATTCCATGGGAATCTCCAGAGTTTTTGAATATTGAGAGAAAACATCATTGAAACACAAGGTCCCGACGAGGGCAAGACAGGGAAGGTCCTGGAAAACCTTTGCCGGCTGCAGATCCTGGAACTAAGAGTCATCATCTCAGAATAATGGGTCGGTCAGCCTTTTGGACTGAGATGAGCGGGGGGAGGGTGGGGTCTTCTCCCAGTGGATCTTTGGAATTCTGTGACCCAGAGGGCTGTGCCTGCGCAGGTTGAGGATATTTAAGGTATATTAAAAGCATTCATTAGGCTGATAAGTGGCAGAGCAGGTTCGATGGGCCCATATATGACACATTCCCACTCCTTTTTCTTACATTCTCCATCTAAGGCAGCCTTTACCGTTCCCTGTGCAACCATCAAGCTCTGGCCTTTATTGGTGTTGAGCTTCCTCCAATAACTTTGCTCCTCCATCTCAATTCGTCTGCACTCTAAATTATTGCTTGTTCTTGGATTATTACTCTGCCAGGGGTCTCGTTAAGCCATTCTGCTCCTCCTCCTTTGGAGTTCTCCCTCAAAACCCCCCCTCAGAGCCACCTCTGTCTGCCTTCCAACAGACCCCTGAAAATCTACCCCTTCTGCATTGTCAGTCCAGCAATCGGGGCGTTCAAGAAGTATGTTTTAAAAAGTCAGGTCTGAAGAGCTCCTCAGTATCATTGAATCGTAGACAGTAGAGTATCTCTACATTGCAGAAGGAAGCCAGTCGGCCCATCAAGTCTGCCTTGACTCTGAAAGAGAACTCCACCCAAGCCCACTCCCGATCCCAGTAACCTCTTAACCTAACCCCCACAACTTTGGACAATAAGGGGTCAGTCCACCTAACCTGCACATCTTTGGACTGTGGGAGGAAACCGGAGCACCCGGAGGAAACCCACGCAGACACGGGGAGAACGTGTAGACTCCGCACAGACAGTGACCCGAGGCCGGAATCGGACCTGGGACCCTGGCGCTGTGAGGCAGCAGTGCTAACCACTGTGCCACCGTGCCGACCCTTTGCACTTACAAATCATTTTAAATGTTGAGCATTTGCTGTGCTGATAATACCGCCATAAATATTTTGTTTTAGCCTAACTGTTTTTGAATTACTAGACATGTAATTAAAACCTGTAGCTCACTCCCAACTGGTACCAAACACCACATATTGTCCCCGGTATCAGCTCTTGAACATGTGTAGCGCACAGCAGCGAGGGGAAGAGATCCCTGCCTTTTGGGCAGACGATTATCATAGTTGGTGAACACCACATGTGGCAGCAGCAGCTCTGTCTGCTTTGCTGTATCGATCGGGTGCTGACCAGGCACGATGGCCCATTAGCTGTGGAGCAGACAGTCCATGTGTCCATTGTGGAGACTTGTTGACAGCTTTACCTGTTGAACGGTTAGTTGGAGCCACAGATTGGCTGCAGGCCAGGGTCTACTGAGGGTCTACTCTATTAAGTCGGGTTAAATGAGGTGGAAAAAAACTGGCTGGGTAAACATTCACATTTGTCATCTTGCTTCATTGAATACTGTGGCAGAGTAATAAGTGTGGAGTAGTGGCTTGACAATGAATATCCTTTGCATGGCCTGCTGACTGAATGGCTTGTGGTTTGAGCCACTTAAATGATAACAAATCTCCAAATTGAACAAAGCTCATCATTGTTTAAGAAACCCTCATCAATACTTTCAATTGGCTTCCCTGGTTGTCAAACCCCTGTTATTCCCGGTAATCATTACATTGTCAAATTAACCTGTTACTGCTGCATCCATAAAGGACCAGCTTCTGAAATTTACATTTCTGCCAATGACCAAGAACATTACTTCACTCAAAGATGTGAACGCCACGTCATAGGAGAGCTATGTGTACATGAAGCACCTTGGGCGGGATTCTCCGATCCCGCGCCGGGTTGGAGAATCGCCCGGGGGGGTGGGACGCGATTCACGCGATGCCACTCCGACACCGGTCACCGGAGAATCGCCCGGGGGGGGGTGGACGCGATTCACGCGACGCCACTCCGACGCCGGTCACCGGAGAATCGCCGCCATTGGCACCGGCGCAGTGCCAGTCGGGGGCCGCTCGGCGCATCCCCCCCCCCCCCGCGATTCTCCGTGCGCGATGGGCCGAGTGCCCACCTAGTTAGGCCGAGACCCGCCGCCGCTGTTCTCATGTGGTCCTACCCGGCGGGGCCTCGGCGCTCATGTTGCGGGGGCGGCCTGGTGGGGGGGAGGGGGATCCGACCCCGGGGGGGGCCTCCACGGTGGCCTGGCCCGCGATCGGGGCCTACCGATCGGTGGGCGGGCCTATCCCGGTGGGGGCCTATGTTCCTCTGCGCTGGGCCCCTGTAGCTCTCCGCCACGTTGCAGAGAAGGCAACCCACGCGAATGCGCGAACCCGCGCCGGCCTGCGGCGCCCGTTCTGATGCCCGTTTCGGCAGCTGGAGCAGCGCGAGGCTCTCCGGTGCCGTGCTGGCCTCCTGTGCGGTGCAGGGTCGCCGATCCGAGGGGCCTGTTGACGCCGGTGTAAAACGCTCCGGCGTTTACGACGGCGTCAGCACTTAGCACCGGGATCAGAGAATCCCGCCCCTTATTCTGTCCCTCAAGCATCATAAGTGGTAAGTGAATGAGGAATTGTGTTGCACTAATTGCTGATGGACAGGCAAATGTGACAGTCGGTTCCACACAGCATAATCCCAACATCAGGAATGCAGGAATGTGATGGGTGACCATTAAAACTTGTTCCTGGCTGAACAGACCCTCTCTCAAATCGTGCATGGAATTTCCACCAGGACAGTCACGGACGAACCTTGGTTCCAGATCTCATCTGAAAGATGGCCGGTGGGATTCGACGTTGCTGAGACTATGTGTTGATGCCGGGGCAGGATTAGCGGAGTTCAACGACAGCAAAACTGGCGCTGCATCTGGACCGATTCAGCGGCCAATGAGGGGGCTCGCACCGGCGCCACATGGAACACATTCCATTCCAATGAGAAACAGTGCGGGATTCGCCAGATTCGCGATTGACACACGGGAGGCTGACAAGCTGCATAGACACACTGCACTCCCCTCACACACCATCCCAGTCAACAAGATGGCAGCGAGGAGAGCGACACCCTGTTTCACGGACGCCGAGCTCGAGACCCTGCTGGACGCGGTGGAGGAGAGGCGGGTCACCCTGTACCCTGGCCCGGGAAGGAGGTTGCCAGCTGCCGCCGGTCGCCGGGCCTGGGCACAGGTGGCAGAGGTGGTCAGCGCCGTGAGTAACACCATCTGGACCGGCCAGCCATGCCGGAAGAAACAGCACAACCTCCTCAGGGCAGCCAGGGTGAGTGGGCAGCACTGTGCCCCTGGCAACAACCCCCGTCCCACACCCGTAACCCAACCCCCTCCCCCACCCGGAGGGCGGACGAACCCTCACCCTGCACCACATGCTGGCACCCATACCAGCCACCATGGCCGGGTGCCCTGGTCACTGAGGCCAGCAGATACCCAACCCCCTGGGCTGAATACGTCCGTCTGGCTAACACTGTCTGTTTCCCACCACCGTCCTCCAGAAGGAGGCCGCCCATCACCGCCGGCAGCGGGAGAAGACTGGAGGTCTAACCTCATGATGGGGAAACTATTGGGAGAAATTCTGAGAGACAGAATTATTCTGCATTTGGAGAGGCAGCGATTAATCCAGAACAGTCAGCATGGTTTGGTTAAGGGGAGGTCATGTCTGACCGACTTGATAGAGTTTTTCGAAGAGGTGACCAGGTGTGTCATAGAGTGCTAGAGGTTTACAGCATGGAAACAGGCCCTTCGGCCCAGCTAGTCCATGCCACCCAGTTTCTATCACTGAGCTAATGCCAGTTGCCAGTATTTGGCCCATATCCCTCTATCCACATCTCACCCATATAACTGTCTGAATGCTTTTTAAAAGACAACATTTTCCCGCCTCTACCACTGCCTCTGGCAGCTCAGTCCAAACACTCCCAACCCCCTGTGTGAAAAATTGCCCCTCTGGTCCCCTCTGGTCTCCCCTCTCACCTTAAACCTCTGCCCTCTAGTTTTAGACTCCCCATCCTTTTGGAAAAGATGTCAACTATCTATCTTATCGATGCCCCTCATTATTTTATAGACCTCTATAAGATCACCCCTAAGCCTCCTACGCTCCAGGGAAGCACGGTAGCCTTGTGGATAGCACAATTGCTTCACAGCTCCAGGGTCCCAGGTTCGATTCCGGCTTGGGTCACTGTCTGTGCGGAGTCTGCACGTCCTCCCCGTGTGTGCGTGGGTTTCCTCCGGGTGCTCCGGTTTCCTCCCACAGTCCAAAGATGTGCGGGTTAGGTGGATTGGCCATGCTAAATTGCCCCTTAGTGTCCAAAATTGCCCTTAGCGTTGGGTGGGGTTACTGGGTTGTGGGGATGGGGATGGGGTGGAGGTGTTGACCTTGGGTAGGTGCTCTTTCCAAGAGCCAGTGCAGACTCGATGGGCTGAATGGCCTCCTTCTGCACTGTAAAAATGAAAAAAAAAAAATTACACTCCCCACACACACCATCCCAGCCGCACATACACATTACACTCCCCACACACACTCATCCCAGCCGCACACACACATTACACTCCCCACACACACTCATCCCAGCCGCACACACACATTACACTCCCCATACACACTCATCCCAGCCGTACACACACATTACACTCCCCACACACACTCATCCCAGCCACACACACACATTACACTCCCCACACACACTCATCCCAGCCGCACACACGCATTACACTCCCCACACACACTCATCCCAACCGCACACACACATTACACTCCCCACACACACTCATCCCAGCCGCACACACACATTACACTCCCCATACACACTCATCCCAACCGCACACACACATTACACTCCCCACACACACTCATCCCAGCCGCACACACACATTACACTCCCCATACACACTCATCCCAGCCGTACACACACATTACACTCCCCACACACACCATCCCAGCCGCACATACACATTATACTCCCCTCACACACTCATCCCAGCCACACACACACATTACACTCCCCACACACACTCATCCCAGCTGCACATACACATTACACTCCCCACACACACTCATCCCAGCCGCACACACACATTACACTCCCCACACACACTCATCCCAGCCGCACACACATTACACTCCCCACACACACTCATCCCAGCCGCACACACACATTACACTCCCCACACACACTCATCCCAGCCGCACACACACATTACACACCCCACACACACGCATCCCAGCCGCACACACACATTACACTCCGCACACACACTCATCCCAGCCGCACATACACATTACATTCACCACACACACCATCCCAGCCGCACATACACATTACACTCCCCACACACACCATCCCAGCCGCACATACACATTACACTCCCCACACACACTCATCCCAGCCGCACATACACATTACACTCCCCACACACACCATCCCAGCCGCACATACACATTACACTCCCCACACACACCATTCCAGCCGCACATACACATTACACTCCCCACACACACTCGTCCCAGCCGCGCACACACATTACACTCCCCACACACAATCATCCCAGCCGCACACACACATTACACTCCCCACACACACTCATCCCAGCCGCACACACACATTACACTCCCCACACACTCATCCCAGCCGCACACACACATTACACTCCCCACACACACTCATCCCAGCCGCACACACACATTACACTCCCCACACACACTCATCCCAGCCGCACACACACATTACACTCCCGCACACACTCATCCCAGCCGCACACACACATTACACTCCCCACACACACTCATCCCAGCCGCACACACACATTACACTCCCCACACACACTCATCCCTGCCGCACATACACATTACACTCCCCACACACACTCATCCCAGCCGCAGATACACATTACACTCCCCACACACACTCATCCCAGCTGCTCACACACATTACACTCCCCACACACACTCATCCCAGCCGCAGATACACATTACACTCCCCACACACACTCATCCCAGCCGCACATACACATTACACTCCCCACACACACTCATCCCAGCCGCACATACACATTACACTCCCACACACACTCATCCCAGCCGCACACACACATTACACTCCCCACACACACTCATCCCAGCCGCACACACACATTACACTCCCCACACACACTCATCCCAGCCGCACACACATTACACTCCCCACACACACTCATCCCAGCCGCACACACACATTACACTCCCCACACACACTCATCCCAGCCGCACACACACATTACACACCCCACACACACGCATCCCAGCCGCACACACACATTACACTCCGCACACACACTCATCCCAGCCGCACATACACATTACATTCCCCACACACACCATCCCAGCCGCACATACACATTACACTCCCCACACACACCATCCCAGCCGCACATACACATTACACTCCCCACACACACTCATCCCAGCCGCACACACACATTACACTCCCCACACACACTCATCCCAGCCACACACACACATTACACTCCCCACACACACTCATCCCAGCCGCACATACACATTACACTCCCCACACACACCATCCCAGCCGCACATACACATTACACTCCCCACACACACCATTCCAGCCGCACATACACATTACACTCCCCACACACACTCGTCCCAGCCGCGCACACACATTACACTCCCCACACACAATCATCCCAGCCGCACACACACATTACACTCCCCACACACACTCATCCCAGCCGCACACACACATTACACTCCCCACACACTCATCCCAGCCGCACACACACATTACACTCCCCACACACACTCATCCCAGCCGCACACACACATTACACTCCCCACACACACTCATCCCAGCCGCACACACACATTACACTCCCGCACACACTCATCCCAGCCGCACACACACATTACACTCCCCACACACACTCATCCCAGCCGCACACACACATTACACTCCCCACACACACTCATCCCTGCCGCACATACACATTACACTCCCCACACACACTCATCCCAGCCGCAGATACACATTACACTCCCCACACACACTCATCCCAGCTGCTCACACACATTACACTCCCCACACACACTCATCCCAGCCGCAGATACACATTACACTCCCCACACACACTCATCCCAGCCGCACATACACATTACACTCCCCACACACACTCATCCCAGCCGCACATACACATTACACTCCCACACACACTCATCCCAGCCGCACACACACATTACACTCCCCACACACACTCATCCCAGCCGCACACACACATTACACTCCCCACACACACTCATCCCAGCCGCACACACATTACACTCCCCACACACACTCATCCCAGCCGCACACACACATTACACTCCCCACACACACTCATCCCAGCCGCACACACACATTACACACCCCACACACACGCATCCCAGCCGCACACACACATTACACTCCGCACACACACTCATCCCAGCCGCACATACACATTACATTCCCCACACACACCATCCCAGCCGCACATACACATTACACTCCCCACACACACCATCCCAGCCGCACATACACATTACACTCCCCACACACACTCATCCCAGCCGCACACACACATTACACTCCCCACACACACTCATCCCAGCCACACACACACATTACACTCCCCACACACACTCATCCCAGCCGCACATACACATTACACTCCCCACACACACTCATCCCAGCCGCACACACACATTACACTCCCCACACACACTCATCCCAGCCGCACACATACATTACACTCCCCACACACACTCATCCCAGCCGCACACACACATTACACTCCCCACACACACTCATCCCAACCGCACACACACATTACACTCCCCACACACACTCATCCCAGCCGCACACACACATTACACTCCCCACACACACTCACCCAGCCGCACACACACATTACACTCCCCACACACACTCACCCAGCCAACAAGGTGGCACTGTTTGTGCTGGAGCCGCCATGCAGCTGATGTGTTGGCTGGGACCAGCCTGGAGGGGCCTCTCTCAGGCCTGTGGCAGTAAGTTCCCAGCGGGCTGTTAGCAGCGTTTGCAGCTGCACGGCTGCCTTTCCGGCTGCGACATTGGTGTTCCGTGCCCGTCCACCCTGACCGCACAGCCCACCTCACTACCCCCCGCTACTCCCCCCGGCCCTGGCAGCAGCCCCCCGCGGCAAGCGCTGACTGTTGGGCACTTTCCGTCCCCCCTCTGCCTCCCTCAGCAGCCACACCAGTTTCACGATGTTTAAAAGCACAAGTCGGGAACTCGGCCCATCGGAGACGGAGAATCGCGGAGGTCCCGGAGAATACCGAGTCAGGCCCGCTGATGACATACAAACGGTGTTTACTGTACGTGTGTTCCGGACGGCATTGACCCCGCTGCCGAGGTGACGGAGAATTGCGATTTGGCGTTGAATTGGCACCCGCCGTGATTTTGGTGGCGGAACTGATTATCCGCCCAATTGCGTTTTCCGATTTCGCCGTCAGCCAACGGCGAATGTTTCCTTTGCCAGGGCTTGTGAAGAGCATCTTGGTTTTGGTCGGTGTCTCGCTTTCATTGATTTCAAATCAGCTCCCAGATCTCGCCTTACTTACATGGTTCAATAGCCTGCTCTCTCCGGGGCCGCTTCTTCCAAAGTTCCAGACTCCCAGTTTCTCCTCCTAAGCCCCAATGCCAAGGAAGGACCAGCAAGACTGGAAACAGTCGGGAGTAAAGATGCAGAAGGCTTGGCTGGTCGCTGCGAACCTTGACCTTCAATAGTCTGAAAAGAAGTGAAGACAGAGGAAGAGGAGATTGAGAGTTAAGAGTTTGAAGCAAAGATTGAGAGAGATGAGACGTGAAGAACGGCGATTTCAGTGTGAGCAAGGACGGAGCAGCACGGGTAAGTGAGGGTGCTGGAGTTTAGAAATCCTGGCCGATCCAGGTTAATAATAATAATAATTTTTATTAGTGTCACAAGTAGGTTTACATTAACGCTGCAATGAAGTTACTGTGAAAAGCCCCCAGTCGCCACACACCGGCGCCTGTTCGGGCACACAGAAGGAGAATTCAGAATGTCCAATTCACCCAACAGCACGTCTTTCGGGGCTTGTGGGAGGAAACCGGAGCCCCCGGAGGAAACCCACGCAGACACGGGGAGAACGTGCAGACTCCGCACAGACAGTGACCCGAGTCGGGAATCGAACCCGGGTCCCTGGAGCTGTGGAGCAACAGTGCTAACCACTGTGCTACCATTTATTGTCTCAGTTCGTGCACAGGCCCATTAACGCAGTCAGCAGAAACATATTCCATTAATGAGCAATCCTATACTCTGGGAAAAACAAACTCCTCGCATGCGCTCTTTCTGACTTCTATCTCTGCCAGATTACTGCCTTAAAAGGGTTTGTGTTCAAATTAAGGGTTCCAATTATGTAATTATAACTTGTACGCACTAATACAAAAATATTACAATTAGTCAGCCAGGCAGTAGCATAAAGTAACAGATAGATGAACCTGTAATGATATATTGGGGGAATGAATGTGTTAACTGTTTATGTTGTGACTGTTATTACAGTGTTTACAGTGACTGAGATTAAATCAACCACTGAGTTATTTAATTCAGCATTAGAAGGGTATGTAATTGCCCTCCTGACTACTAAATTGGTATGTGTGTGTACCCAGTGTAGAATAAACCAGACACCAGTCACAATATATACTGCCATGGTATCTTAAAGCTATACATGACCCAGGCACTGGAGATCAAATTAACCGGGTGAAGTATTGATGATGCCCGAGGGAGGAAATGAAGAACTAACCACTTGGGAAGTTTCAGAGAAGTAGCAATGCAGGGTGCCATATGTTGCAGGGTGTATTACGATGCTGGGTGTATTACGATGCAGGGTGTGTTACAATGCAGGGACTGTTACAATGCAGGGACTGTTACGATGCTGGGTGTGTTACAATGCAGGGTGTGTTACGATGCTGGGTGTGTTACGATGCTGGGTGTGTTACAATGCAGGGTGTGTTATGATGTTGGGTGTGGTACGATGCTGGGTGTGTTACGATGCTGGGTGTGTTACAATGCAGGGTGTGTTACGATGTTGGGTATGTTACGAAGCTGGGTGTGTTACAATGCAGGGTGTGTTACAATGCAGGGTGTGTTACAATGCAGGGTGTATTACGATGCAGGGTGTGTTACAATGCAGGGTGTGTTACAATGCAGGGTGTGTTACAATGCAGGGTGTGTTACAATGCAGGGTGTATTACGATGCAGGGTGTATTACAATGCTGGGTGTGTTACAATGCAGGGTGTGTTACAATGCAGGGTGTATTACGATGCAGGGTGTGTTACAATGCAGGGTGTATTATAATGCAGGGTGTGTTACAATGCAGGGTGTGTTACAATGCAGGGTGTATTACGATGCAGGGTGTATTACAATGCTGGGTGTGTTACAGTGCAGGGTGTGTTACGATGTTGGGTGTTTTACAATGCAGGGTGTGTTACAATGCAGGGTGTGTTACGATGCTGGGTGTGTTACAATGCAGGGTGTGTTACAATGCAGGGTGTGTTACGATGTTGGGTGTGTTACGATGCTGGGTGTGTTACGATGTTGGGTGTGTTACGATGCTGGGTGTGTTACGATGCTGGGTGTGTTACAATGCAGGGTGTGTTATGATGTTGGGTGTGGTACGATGCTGGGTGTGTTACGATGCTGGGTGTGTTACAATGCAGGGTGTGTTACGATGTTGGGTATGTTACGAAGCTGGGTGTGTTACAATGCAGGGTGTGTTACAATGCAGGGTGTGTTACAATGCAGGGTGTATTACGATGCAGGGTGTGTTACAATGCAGGGTGTATTACAATGCAGGGTGTGTTACAATGCAGGGTGTGTTACGATGTTGGATGTGTTACAATGCAGGGTGTGTTACAATGCAGGGTGTGTTACGATGCTGGGTGTGTTACAATGCAGGGTGTGTTACAATGCAGGGTGTGTTACGATGTTGGGTGTGTTACGATGCTGGGTGTGTTACGACGTTGGGTGTGTTACGATGCTTCGTGCCATATGATGCAGGGTGTGTTACAATGCAGGGTGTGTTACGATGCTGGGTGTGTTACAATGCTGGGTGTGTTACGATGCTGGGTGTGTTACGATGCTGGGTGTGTTACAATGCAGGGTGTGTTACGATGTTGGGTGTGTTACGATGCTGGGTGTGTTACGATGTTGGGTGTGTTACGATGCTGGGTGTGTTACAATGCAGGGTGTGTTATGATGCTGGGTGTGTTACAATGCAGGGTGTGTTACAATGCAGGGTGTGTTACGATGTTGGGTGTGTTACGATGCTGGGTGTGTTACGATGTTGGGTGTGTTACGATGCTGGGTGTGTTACGATGTTGGGTGTGTTACGATGCTTCGTGCCATATGATGCAGGGTGTGTTATGAAAAGAACATAAGAATTAGGAACAGGAGTCGGCCATCTGGCCCCTCGAGCCTGCTCCGCCATTCAATGAGATCATGGCTGATCTTTGTGGACTCAGCTCCACTCTCCGGCCCGTACACCATATCCCCGAATCCCTTTATTCTTTAGAAAGGAATCTATCTTTTTCTTAAAAACGTTTAAAGAAGGAGCCTCAACTGCTTCACTGGGCAAGGAATTCCAGAGATTCACAACCCTTTGGGTGAAGAAGTTCCTCCTACACTCCGTCCTAAATCTACCTCCCCTTATTTTGAGGCTATGCCCCCTAGTTCTGCTTTCCCTGACCAGTGGAAACAACCTGCCCGCATCTATCCTATCTATTCCCTTCATAATTTTATATGTCTCAATAAGATCCCCCCGCATCCTTCTAAACTCCAATGAGTACAGTCCCAGTCTACTCAACCTCTCGTCATAATCTAATCCCCTCAACTCTGGGATCAACCTAGTGAATCTCCTCTGCACACCCTCCAGTGCCAATATGTCTTTTCTCAGGTAAGGAGACCAAAACTGAACACAATACTCCAGGTGTGGCCTCACCAACACACTATACAATTGCAGCATAACCTCCCTAGTCTTGAACTCCATCCCTCTAGCAATGAAAGACAAAACTCGATTAGCCTTCTTAGTCACCTGTTGCACCTGCACTCCAACTTTTTGCGACTCGTGCACCAGCACACCCAGGTCCCTCTGCACAGCAGCATGTTTTAACATCTTACCGTTTAAATAATAATCCATTCTGCTGTTATTCCTCCCAAAATGGATAGCCTCACACTTGGCAACATTGAATTCCATCTGCCAGACCCTAGCCCATTCACCTAACCTATCCAAATCCTTCTGCAGACTTCCGGTATCCTCTGCACTTTTTGCTTTACCACTCATCTTAGTGTCGTCTGCAAACTTTGACACATTGCACTTGGTCCCCAACTCCAAATCGTCTATGTAAATTGTGAACAACTGCGGGCCCAACACTGATCCTTGAGGGACCCCACTAGTTACAGGTTGCCAACCAGAGAAACACCCATTTATCCCCACTCTCTGCTTTCTGTTAGTTAACCAATCCTCTACCCATGCTACCACTTTACCCTCAATGCCATGCATCTTTAGTTTATGCAGCAACCTTTTGTGTGGCACCTTGTCAAAAGCTTTCTGGAAATCCAGATATACCACATCCATTGGCTCCCTGTTATCTACTGCACTGGTAACGGCCTCAAAAAATTCTACCAAATTAGTCAGACACGACCTACCCTTTGTGAACCCATGCTGTGTCTGCCCAATGGGACAATTTCCCTCCAGGTGCCCCGCCATTTCTTCCTTAATGATAGATTCCAGCATTTTCCCTACAACCGAAGTTAAGCTTACCGGCCTATAATTACCCGCTTTCTGCCGACCTCCTTTTTTAAACAGTGGTGTCACGTTTGCTACTTTCCAATCCTCTGGGACCACCCCAGAGTCTAGTGAATTTTGATAAATTATCACTAGTGCGTGTACAATTTCCCTAGCCATCTCTTTTAACACTCTGGGATGCATCCCATCAGGGCCAGGAGACTTGTCTACCTTTAGCCCCATTAGCTTGCCCAATACTGCCTCAGTGATTACAATCATCTCAAGGTCCTCACCTATCATATCCTTATTTCCATCAGTCACTGGCATGTTATTTGTGTCCTCCACTGTGAAGACTGACCCAAAAAACCTGTTCAGCTCCTCAGTCATTTCCCCGTCTCCTATTATTAAATCTCCCTTCTCATCTTCCAAAGGACCAATATTTACCTTAGCCACTCTTTTTTGTCTTATATATTTGTAGAAGCTTTTACTATCTGCTTTTATGTTCTGAGCCAGTTTACTTTCATAGTCTACCTTACTCTTCTTTATAGCTTTTTTAGTAGCTTTCTGTTGTCCCCTAAAGACTTCCCAGTCCTCTAGCCTCCCACTAATTTTTGCCACTTTGTATGTTTTTTCCTTCAATTTGATACTCTCCCTCACCTCCTTAGATATCCACGGTCGATTTTTGCCCTTTCTACCGTCTTTCTTTTTTGTCAGTATGAATCTTTTCTGAACACTGTGAAAGATCGCTCGGAAGGTTCTCCACTGTTCCTCAACTGCTTCACCATGAAGTCTTTGCTCCCAGTCTACCTTAGCTAGTTCTTCTCTCATCCCATTGTAATCGCCTTTGTTTAAGCACAAAACACTAGTGTTTGATTTTACCTTGTCATTCTCCAACTGTATTTTAAATTCCACCATATTGTGGTCGCTCCTTCCAAGAGGATCCCGAACTATGAGATCATTAATCAATCCTGCCTCATTACACAGGACCAGATCTAGGACCGCTTGTTCCCTTGTAGGTTCCATTACATACTGTTCCAGGAAATTATCCCGGGCACATTCTATAAACTCCTCCTCAAGGCTGCCTTTACCAACCTGGTTAAACCAATCGATATGCAGATTAAAATCTCCCATGATAACCGCTGTACTATTTCTACATGCATCTGTTATTTCTTTGCTTATTACCTGCCCTACCATCCTGTTACTATTTGGTGGCCTATAGACTACTCCTATCAGTGACCTTTTCGCCTTACTATTCCTGATTTCCACCCAAATTGATTCAACCTTGTCCTCCATAGCACCAATATCAACCCTTACTATTGCCCGGATGCCATCCTTAAACAACAAAGCTACACCACCGCCCTTACCGTCCATTCTATCCTTTCGTATAGTCTGATACCCTTGGATATTTAACTCCCAGTTGTGACCATCTTTTAACCATGTTTCAGTAATGGCCACTAAATCATAGTCATTCACGATGATTTGCGCCATCAACTCATTTACCTTATTTCGTATACTACGAGCATTCAGGTAAAGTACACTTATGCTGTTTTTTATGCCTTTGTTATGAATCCTAACACCTTGATCAGTAACTTTTCGCAATTTATTTTTCCTCTTACCCTTTCTCCTAATTTTCCTTGTCTTTGAACCCATATCTCTACATAATAACCTGTCACGTAACCTGCTGCCTTGATCTCCATTAACCATTATACTGTCCATAGCTTTACACTTCCCTTCCCCCCAACTTGCTAGTTTAAAGTCCTTGTGACCAACCTATTTATCCTATTCGCTAGAACACTGGTCCCAGAATGGTTCAGGTGAAGACCGTCCCAATGGTACAGGTCCCTCCTGTCCCAGTACTGATGCCAATGCCCCATGAAATGGAATCCATCTTTCCCGCACCACTCCTTTAGCCACATGTTAACTTCTCTAATTTTCTCAACCCTATGCCAATTGGCACGTGGCTCGGGTAGTAATCCAGAGATTATAACCCTGGAGGACCTGCTCTTTAATTTAGTCCCTAGTGTTTGATAATCCCCAAACAGGTCCTCTTTCCTAGTCTTACCTATGTTGTTAGTCCCAACGTGGACCACAACAACTGGATCCTCCCCCTCCCTCTCCAAAATCCTTTCAAGCCAATCAGAGATGTCCCTCACCCTGGCACCGGGCAGGCAACATACCATGCGGGACTCTCGATCTGGCTTACAAAGGATGCCATCAATCCCCCTAATTATAGAATCCCCTACAACTACCACTTGTCTTTTTGCTCCCCTCTCTTGAATGGCTTCCTGTACCACGGTGCAGTGGTCAGTCAACGCATCCTCCCTACAGCCCTCTTCCTCATCCACACAGGGAGCAAGTACCTCATACCTGTTGGACAAGGTCAAGGGCTGAGGCTCCTCAACTCCTAAACTCAGGATCCCCCTACCTGCCTCCCTTGCAGTCACACCACTCTGTCCCTGACCACTGTCCGAATTAACAGAACTTATTCTGGGTGTGACTGCCTCCTGAAACAAAGCGTCCAGGTAATGTTCCCCCTCCCTGATGTGCCGCAGTGTGCGCAGCTCGGTCTCCAGCTCATCAATTCTGAGCCGAAGTTCCTCGAGCAGCCAACACTTGCTGCAGATGTGGTCACTGACGGTCTCAATGGGATCCACCAGTTCCATCATCATACAGCAACAGCACATCACCTGTCCAGCCATATTCAACTAGTTAATTAATTTAATTTAAAAAAAAAAAAAAAAATTCTTGATAGAACCTCAAGGATAAACCCGAACACCAACAAAAACACAGCCCTCGCTCGCCACTCACCCGAACTCAGTCACTCACCTAAACTCAGATGCACTCTGTTCCAATCAGCACTCCGTGACTAAAGGCACTCCTGCCACACCTTTTGTGCACTCACCTCTCCCAGCACTGTCCCGGCTCTCTCCTCCCGCGCTTTTTAAATCTCCCGGCTCTCTCCTCCGGCGCTGTTTTCGCTGTTCCGGCTCTCTCTGCTCCCGCGCTGTTTTCGCTGTCCCGGCTCTCTCCTCCGGCGCTGTTTTCGCTGTTCCGGCTCTCTCTGCTCCCGCGCTGTTTTCGCTGTCCCGGCTCTCTCCTCCCGCGCTTTTTAAATCTCCCGGCTCTCTCCTCCGGCGCTGTTTTCGCTGTCCCGGCTCTCTCTGCTCCCGCGCTGTTTTCGCTGTCCCGGCTCTCTCCTCCCGCGCTTTTTAAATCTCCCGGCTCTCTCCTCCGGCGCTGTTTTCGCTGTCCCGGCTCTCTCTGCTCCCGCGCTGTTTTCGCTCAATGATGCTGAATGATGTGGAGATGCCGGCGTTGGACTGGGGTGAGCACAGTAGGAAGTCTTACAACACCAGGTTAAAGTCCAACAGGTTTGTTTCGATATCACTAGCTTTCGGAGCGCTGCTCCTTCCTCAGGTGAATGAAGAGGTGGGTTCCAGAAACATATATATAGACAAAGTCAATGATGCAAGGTGATACTTTGAATGAGAGTCTTTGCAGGTAATTAAGTCTTTACAGGTCCAGACGGTGCGACTGGAGAGGGATAATCCCAGGTTAAAGAGGTGTGAATTGTGTCAAGCCAGGACAGTTGGTAGGATTTTGCAGACCAGTTGGTGGGGGGGTGAATGTAATGCGACATGAATCCCAGGTCCCGGCTGAGGCCGCACTCATGTGAAATGAAATGAAATTAAAATCGCTTTTTGTCACAAGTAGGCTTCAAATTAAGTTACTGTGAAAAGCCCCTAGTCTCCACATTCCTGCGCCTGTTCGGTGAGGCTGGTACGTGTGTGCGGAACTTGGCTATATGTTTCTGCTCGGTGATTCTGCGTTGTCGCGGGTCCTGAAGGCCGCCTTGGAGAACGCTTACCCGGAGATCAGAGGCTGAATGCCCTTGACTGCTGAAGTGTTCCCCGACTGGAAGGGAACATTCCTGCCTGGTGATTGTCGCGCGATGTCCGTTCATTCGTTGTCGCAGCGTCTGCATGGTCTCGCCAATGTACCACGCTTCGGGACATCCTTTCCTGCAGCGTATGAGGTAGACAACGTTGGCCGAGTCACACGAGTATGTACCACGTACCTGGTGGGTGGTGTACCATAATGGGTACCACCTTACACGTGAGAACACCACCCACCAGGTCCATGGTACATACTCATGCGAAATCCTACCAACTGTCCTGGCTTGAGACAATTCACACCTCCTTAACCTGGGATTATCCCTCTCCAGTCGCACCGTCTGGACCTGTAAAGACTTAATTACCTGCAAAGACTCTCATTCAAAGTATCATCTTGCATCATTGACTTTGTCTATATATATATGTTTCTGGAACCCACCTCTTCATTCGCCTGAGGAAGGAGCAGCGCTCCGAAAGCTAGTAATTCGAAACAAACCTGTTGGACTTTAACCTAGTATTGTAAGACTTCTTACTATGATGCTGAATGCGATACAATGCAGCGTGTGTTACGATGCTGGGTGTGTTATGGTGCAGGGGCTGTTTATCACAGGGCTAAATTGCTGGCTTTGACAGCAGACCAAGGCAGGCCAGCAGCACGGTTCAATTCCCGTACCAGCCTCCCCGAATAGGCGCCGGAATGTGGCGACTAGGGGCTTTTCACAGTAACTTCATTGAAGCCTACTTGTGACAATAAGCGATTTTCATTTTCATTTCATTTCAGGGTGTGTTACGATGCTGGGTGTGTTACGATGCTGGATGTGTTCTGATGCTGGGTGTGTTCTGATGCTGGGTGTGTTACGTTGCAGGGTGTGTTACGATGCTGGGTGTGTTACGATGCTGGATGTGTTCTGATGCTGGGTGTGTTCTGATGCTGGGTGTGTTACATTGCTGGGTGTGTTATGATGCTGGGTGTGTTATGATGCTGGGTGTGTTACGATGCTGGGTGTGTTACGATGCTGGGTGTGTTACGATGCTGGGTGTGTTACGATGCTGGGTGTGTTACGATGCTGGGTGTGTTCTGATGCTGGGTGTGTTACGATGCTGGTTGTGTTACGATGCTGGGTGTGTTCTGATGCAGAGTGTGTTCTGGTGCTGGGTGTGTTACGATGCTGGGTGTGTTACGATGCTGGGTGTGTTTGGATGCTGGGTGTGTTCTGGTGCTGGGTGTGTTACGATGCTGGTTGTGTTACGATGCTGGTTGTGTTACGATGCTGGGTGTGTTCTGATGCTGGATGTGTTCTGGTGCTGGGTGTGTTACGATGCTGGGTGTGTTATGATGCTGGGTGTGTTACGATGCTGGGTGTGTTATGATGCAGAGTGTGTTCTGGTGCTGGGTGTGTTACGATGCTGGATGTGTTCTGATGCTGGATGTGTTACGATGCTGGGTGTGTTACGTTGCTGGGTGTGTTACAATGCTGGGTGTGTTACGATGCTGGGTGTGTTACGATGCTGGGTGTGTTACGATGCTGGTTGTGTTACGATGCTGGTTGTGTTACGATGCTGGGTGTGTTACGATGCTGGGTGTGTTCTGATGCTGGGTGTGTTACGATGCTGGGTGTGTTCTGGTGCTGGGTGTGTTACGGTGCTGGTTGTGTTACGATGCTGGTTGTGTTACGATGCTGGGTGTGTTATGATGCTGGGTGTGTTCTGATGCTGGGTGTGTTACGATGCTGGGTGTGTTACGATGCTGGTTGTGTTACGATGCTGGGTGTTACGATGCTGGGTGTGTTACAATGCTGGGTGTGTTACGATGCTGGGTGTGTTACGATGCTGGGTGTGTTCTGATGCTGGGTATGTTACGATGCTGGGTGTGTTACGATGCTGGGTGTGTTACGATGCTGGGTGTGTTACGATGCTGGGTGTGTTACAATGCAGGGTGTGTTCTGATGCTGGGTGTGTTACGATGCTGGGTGTGTTACAATGCAGGGTGTGTTCTGATGCTGGGTGTGTTACGATGCTGGGTGTGTTACGATGCTGGGTGTGTTACGATGCTGGGTGTGTTACGATGCTGGGTGTGTTACAATGCAGGGTGTGTTCTGATGCTAGCTGTCCCAAGTGTGTCCAAAGATGGAGGGAGTAGAGAAGAAGACCAGAATGTGCCGATGGGATAGCGGAGAAGAGGACAGGAAGTGACTGCACCCAGAGAGGGACAAGGGAATGAAATGAGGGGTTGCCTGCTGGAAGATGGGAATTATTAGCTACATGTGACAGAATGGCAGCGTTCTGGGCTGCTTGATTTGGTTACAAGGACAAAGAGAGAATAAGGATGTGACTGACCCGCCTATCAGTGCCAACCCTAGTCAATTCTGGAGACTCTGGAATCTCCCTTTAAGCTATCTCTGCTGCCGAGAATAATCCCAGCTTCCCCATCTTCTCCACATTACTGAGGTCCCTCAGCAGTTTAGTCCAATGATCTCCTCCGCATCTCCTTTAAGGCATTCACAGGCTTCGTAACAGTGACTATTGGTGGGGAAGATGGAAGCCAGGCGGAATAACCAGGCAGGATGTCCACTCGTGATTGTCTCTAGTGATTCACATCAGACGTATGGAGGGTGTTGATGAGTGCCAGGAACATGCCTGGCAGTGATGCCCCACAGGACACACGCGAAGAATGGGTGGCAGACTCTGAAATTACCCCAGTAGTTGGCCATGAGCAGGAGAATGTCAGACTTGTGCTCATTGAGCTCTCTGGGAGCACATGTGCCTTGGGTATTCCTCACAAGACGCTACCCCAAGCCGAGGGATGCCAATTCGGCTATTAACATTCCAAAATCTGCCAGATCATTATCGTCTCC